>NW_009707162.1:0-27725 GCF_000703405.1 Apaloderma vittatum | reverse complement strand
TATCAACTGGAAACGCAGGTTGGAATGGGCTGACCCAGGGTACAGGGAGCCCTGGGGACAGCAGTGACATGCAGAGGAGGGAGACGGTGCGGGGGTGAGCAAACACGGGCACAGCCAGAGTACAGGTCAGCACAAGGAGAAGAAAAGGAAAGTGCAGAAGAAATTTTGCTTCATGGGGTAGGAGACGTGCTCTGGATGAGAGTGGGGCAAAGGGAAAGCAAAAAGCAGAATGGGAATGCTGGAAGCATCACAGGAAAAAAAAATAGTACAAAAAGGGGTTCAGGATTTTCAAACAGCATCCTAAAACAACAAGAGGGGAAAAAAGAAGAAAAGACCAGACAGAATCAGCCCTAAGATAGACAGAGGGTCCCAGAGACCTGACTGACAGAGAAGCACTGGATTGTCAGGCAAGAAACCCAGAGGAGAATGATAAAATGCCAGAGAATCTTAATTCTTTCAAATACAGTGCTAACCAACAGCAATATACTCTATCTGGTACCCACTACGTATTTTCAAAGTGATATGTGAATAACCATCACAGGATGCATTGAGGAAAACATCATCATAAGCACTCGTGTAAGGGAATAAATGTATTTCTTGTTAAAACGCTTTCTTTGTTTTTTCCTCAACAGTTTCGTCTCAAAAAAACCGAGGTCTTTTAGATACTCGTGTTTCAGAACATGAGCAGGCTTTTGTTTGTTTCCCAAGTAATTTTAAGTAAAATGGCAACACCTCCAAATATTTCTTAAAGTGCTTTCCTTATTTCAGCTTGGGTGTAAAATTAACTCTGAAATAATAACAGCTTAAATGAAGTGCATTAGTGTCACTTTGTGTTTGAAAGCATTTAGTAACAATAATACCGTGAGACTCGATAATCTATAGTGCTTTATAACTACATATTGCAAACATATTCATCTTTTTGTGAATTGGTTTGTTCTAATAAGTTCTTCCTGAAAAACACCTGAGCTACCTGGGAACACTGGTCATTGTCTTCAGGGAGGAGGAATGGATCTTTCAACAGCTGGTTTTGTTCCTCTTTGCAGGAGGACCATGGAGTACTCCTGGTTCCAACCAAGGATCATATCATTACAGAGCCAAGAAAACACAGTTCTAATAGATTATTGTAAAAGTAATACTGTAAAATCTTTTCCATGTCAGTGGATTCTAAAAACCTAAATTGTTAACAGTGTTCAGATCAGCACTAAGCAGCTCCAAATTTCTACCACCATACACAAATTCTGCAAAAAGCAATGATGACTAGCCCTACATCTAGAAACTGTTTCTAATCCTTATTACATGAGGGTTGGACATCCATCGAGGCTTGTGTAAAGCTCTGCTAAGAAAGTGGCTCAAGGCCTGATGTCCCCAACTCCTTCTTGATAAATGATCTCTGAGGTGTTACTGCTCTTACAGGACTAACCTGAAAGAACATCTGAACAACTGTAGGTGACACCAAGCTGAGCAACGTGAGCAGAATCAGCCGAGAAAGAATAGATCATCAACAAGTTGGAGACTAGGATACAATATCCAAAAGCTGCAACAGGACACAGTGTAGCACTTTGTAGTTGTTCATTTTATTCCTCCTGTGTGTGGTGAAAGCAGGAAGTGATAAAAGGCCAAGTACTTGTCCTTTAGCAAGTTATAATGAATACAAGTAAAAAAATACAGTTTTATTGGAAAGGCAGAAATATCAGAGAAGTATGACAGAAGCATGAGATGCTAGAGACCAAGGAGCTTACTCCTCTTTTCTTATTGTACTGGAAAGACATTAGCTATCTCAACATACCAGGATATCAACAGATACGTCATTTTGAGTGCTAGTCCTTAAAATATTATTCGTGACTTTCCCAAAGTCAGTAGGGATTGGAAAAAAAAACCAGACCAAAAAAAGCCCTTAACACAATCACAAAAAAATAAACCCACACACCACAAAAAAAAACCCCACCAATAACTCAGTGATTTCAGAAGCACGGTCAACAGCAGAAGAACCAAGATTTCTTCTTTTCCTGCAAAGCCAAGCCAAGCTTAAGGAGGTGCTAAGCATCACCCAAAAGTGTCCAACACAGCACTAATAGAAGAGGGCATTCATCAGTTCCTCTTGTAACAACTGACAGGAGGACAAGCAGTACAAAGAATTAGGTATTAGAAAAATGAAAGTCTTGTTTAACGGTAAGAGTGGTGAAGACCCAGAACAGGCTGTCTAGGGAAGATGAGAAATCAATATCCCCAGTTTAAAAAGAGGTTAGACAGCTTAAGGAGGTCTGGAGGTGAGACGGGTACACTTGATCTCGCCTAAGAGCCTGGCGACATACTAAGTTACCTCCCAAGGTCTTTTCCACATCAGCATTTCTGGGATTTCTTTTAATGCTTCAAGTAATTTGTCTCAATTATGGGACATACATTAATTGATTCACTCCACCACCTTTTTTTTTTTAAAAATAGAAAACACTAAATTTGGTGAGAAATTACATGTTTGCAATCCTTTTCCCTCTCTTTTGCTTTGTTTAAGGCCTCGATACTCTTAGTGTTTGTATCCTTTGGGTCATTTCTCCTTGAAGAATTTTAGGAATCACAAAATATTTTGGATAAAAAGTGGGTTTGGACAAAGAACACCCCAGTTTGATGAGCTTACACCACTTCACAGGGAGCCAAAGCTTCCAGGTGCTGGCCCCAGGGGGAACCTCAGCAATTCAGGCTGGCACAAGGCATCCATCCAGGAACTGAGAGGTGTCCCAGCTTCCAATCATGTAGCTCAACACACCCACGGCAACAAATTTAGGATCCCAATTTTCCAGCAGAGAAGAACACAGAAGTGCAAACTGTCACTTTTAAAAAAGCAAATACTTTAACTGCATTTTACTCCCAAGGAGATGCAGAGCCATCTCTCCAGATTCGCCTCAAATCAGAAATTTCAGCTTCAGACATGGAGCTGGTTGGAAAGATTCAAGTTTTTTGGTGCTTCAGAAAAAGGAATGCAAATTCCCATTTAATTCCAAAATCAGCTAAGCACACATCTTTCAGACAAGGAACATTACCAGGACCATTTCTGCTGTGATAGAGATGTACCAAGAAAAAAGTATACCTACTTTTTATAGAACTGCTTATTCTGCACAAATTAAAATCACTAGGTGATGTTTTTAATCACTATTTCTATCCAGCACTGCTCAAATGAGAACATTAGCAAGTTCATTTACATTTGCAAAGTAAACCAATTTTAACAGCACTTGAGCACTAGCAAGGTTTCACAAACTTAAAAGAAGAACAAAATGCTCTTGGGCATTGCACTACATTATCTCACCTTTCTGCATGTCATATTCTTTCTCCACCTCATATCCTACCTTTTGTGAGGAAAAATTAAGGCAGTTTGCATTTCTTGGCTTCCAAAGTTAAGCAAAAAAAATTTAAAAAAAATTACTGCACAATGACAAATCAGGTCCCTTGTCCTAGTCAAACAGTTCAATTTTTTTTTCCAAGAAAATCTGATTAGCTGTAATGCTGACAATTTGTATTCCAGTCCAGCCTCTTCTAAAACAAGTCTAAAGGAAACACTGACAGAGCATCAGCTGTAGCTGCAGCACCACTGGGTACTGCTTTAATAACTTTTTAATTGCCCTCACAAAAAGTCACATCTTATTTCTAACTAAGTTGGTTAATTTAAAAAGAAAAAAAAACCTCACACTCGGAGCTCCCCATTGTTTCTAAAGCTTTGTGAAATTAAAAGTACATTTCACTCCAGTTGAAGAACATAAGGATGCAAGACAGGAGCAAGACTGGATGTGTGACAGTTCAAACTCATTTCACTTTAGATGATCTTGAGCTCTGAATAGAACATCTGTACCCTCTAGAAATGTTGCATTCTTAACCTTTAAAGAAAGGAAAACCAAACACAATAGGTCAAGATGTAGGAAATCCACTGCACAAGGTTTAACCGCAACCATTTGTAACCTGTATTTCACCCAGATACATATCTGATTTTTAAGCAGGTATTCCTAATTAAGTGGAGGAAGTGGCTATCACCAAGTGAACGACTGGCAGAATGGGGTTATCAGCACTACCTGATATAATAGAAGTAACCCTGGCCATTGATCCAGAATGAGATGGCCATCACAAATTGCAAGATCCCAGGGCCAATTAGGGGACAGGGAGGAAGGATGCAAGACATCAGGACCACAGCTCTTGCATCTGAATGAGGACTCACAATGACCCTAATCAGCTTTTGCCTGGGGAGGTGACAGGGTCTGAAATGGGCTGTGTGCTTCTTGCACAGCTTCCCACATCACAATATCCAAGACCCACTGCGGTGTGCGTGGGGAGCCTTACAGCCCTTCGAGGTAGGGAATCCTACTGCCTCTCTAACCTAAACAATTTACCTGGAGTTATATAGAGTCAATAATGGAAAGGGAATTAAACAGGAGTTTCTTGTACTGCAGGTTAACCTGCTATGCTACTAGGTCATGGTTTCACTCTGGAGATGTCATTCCAGGCTATTAAGGTACTGCCGGACCGCAGCAGACTTGCACAAGTTTTAAGGAAGCCTAAGAATATTAAAAAAAAATAAAATAAAATTCAGAGTTGGTCTGGCAGTCACAACAACAACAACAAAATAAAGCTCTAAGATAAAGAGATCCTGAATTAACTGTGGTTTTGCATGAAGTATATCAGGTTACGGGACACAGCGCAGCAAGCTATTCACAATCTGGGTTCCTTGGCAATTTAAAAAAAGAAAAAGAAAAAACCCACACCACTCACATCAAAGATATTGGTTCAAAGTAGTACTGTCACATCATCACAGTACTGTTAGGGATAAGGTCATAGGGGCCAGCATCATGGTTTTCTAACAACGTTCTGTGTTTCACAAGATCTGGGATCCTGCACTGGACCCTGTTTCACAGCACAGACATACCTATAACTCAGCCTGAAGTTTCAGTCCACTCATCAAATAAAATATTATTTTCTGTATCTGCAACCATTTTCTTTCTCCAATCTCAAGGTGACATATGGTCGCTGAAGAGAGCTCGGCAATACATCTAAAAGGCAGGTAAATGGTAGCATTTTATTTGCAAACGTTAGGACTGAAGCGCTGAGGAGCTGCTGGTCAGAAAAAAGAATCAAGCCCTTCCGTCCTTCAGCCCCTCACTTCAAGTCAAAGAGTTACAGTGCAAATACAACAATGCCAAGAAACCAGGCTCTGAAGCTCAGCTAAATGCTCCTTGAAAACTTAAAATAAAAAGCTCATCAGTCTTATGTTGTGTGTTAAGCAATGCACACTGTGGTGCTGGCTCACGGGTGAAACAAATTGCTGCTGTAAGTCTATTAAAAAGAAAAAAAAAGGCTACCATATGGTGCTGCCTGCAGTATCTCTTAGCAGGTGAAATGCATCCAAAACAGTAGCTACCATACTTAATTACTGTGACAAATTCAGTGATTCAAGGTAGGAGTTTTTTGGTTAGATTTTGGATTTGGTGATTGTTAAATAGGCTAATTTGCTATCCCCACCCAGAAAAATACCACTGGGGATAAGAGGAAGAGAAGAAACCGCACACTACATGCAGACATTTGCGTCACCCACAAACAGGAAGGAGTTCAAGCACTGACTTTGTGTCTTCACACACCAAAAAGAAAAGACGTGCTGAGTAGTAGAGAGTTTCTTGTACAACTTCCCTTACTACCAAACCTGAGCATCTACCCAAGCAACACCAGCACTAAACCCACGTCCAGTACACCTGTGCTGATGTGGATGGGGAAGCCAGATGATGCTGGCCCAAACCACCCAAGAACTTGCTTAGACCCAGCGTGGGTATTATAAAAAAGCTTTGTTGAATCTCATTTCCTCCTTCTGATCCACAGCGTCACGCCTCAAGGAACCGGAAAGGCTGAACAGCTCTCGGATGCCAGGATAAAAGACAAAGCGCGGCTGCTGCCCAACCTGTACCAGGGTTTGGCTTCCCATACGGCTGCACGGGATTTCGGGAATGCCACCAGGCAGACAGACCAGCATCTGCAAGCACAATTTTGAAAATGTCACTGGAAACAGAAAATATTTCCCAGACCTGGCACTTCCCAGAGCCTTTTTCCTCTCTACATTATCTCAGCTGAGTTGTCAGTGCAGCTTGATGAACTTAATCAGCAATTAGATATTTCAAAAGTATTTACAGTAAGATGGTGTCAGGTTTACTATATTCCAGATTATGTAAAACACAGGCACGGTATCTGGCTTTTTACGTAAAAGCATACCAAAGCCTCCAAAAATTACTGGAACAGCTTCAGCTTGGTTTTTGACTGATATGAAGGTCCACGATGCCTGCTACACTCCAAGGAATACTTGGGCAGCAGCTTTAGCGAGGTGCGATTTCAACCACGAGCAAAGAAAATTGTTGCTTTCGCATCTCAGCATCTTGAGTTTAAGAGCAAACCAGACAAACAATGCAGCCAAACATGAGACTTTCTGAACTGAAAACTCCATGTGAGGGTCAAAGCTTTTCTGTGAGCTTCCACGGGGATACTGTTGGTAGGGAGACATGGTCTCCATCGCTAGCAAGCTACCACAGCCTCCTCTGTTTTGAACACTCACCTCCTCTGGACATTCTGAATTAATCAAGAGACAGAGTGAATCCAAAGAGTATCTTATATACAAACAAGCATATGGATCAAGTGGGATATAAACCAATTAGCCTCATGCACAGATAAGGCACATTTCCAAGCTCTTTGCCATTTAGTATAAGGTTTCACAGGATACTGCTGGCATCTTCCACAGACACACCTGCTCTTCTCCTCCTCCCTTCATTGCATTTCAACATCACACTGTCCACATGTGTCATATATTCACAAGAATCAGATTAAGTTATCCCAACAATCTGACTTTTTCATAACCTATGTTATTAAGAGTCAAAGACATAATTTTATTTGACAGGAGAGGTCCATGAATAGTTTTCCCAGTTCTTCATGCCCTGGATCACAGCTGTCTCAGCAGTTACACTCACAAAATATGAATCTAATTCAAGCAACAAGAAATGCCCCTCTCCAAACAATTGAAAAGTCCGTGTGAGGGACTCAGAGATTTGATTCACCGTTTTTTTCCACAGGATAAACACTTCAGGTGAACTCAGCTAATTATATTAATCATGAGCCGAGCTCCTGAGGTGCCCAGAACCCAAAAGATTAGTTGCCTTGATCGTTTCACACCTTCTTAAAAAAAAAAGGAAAAAAAATATAAAAACATGAAAAAACCCACCCCTTCCTAAATCCAAACTCTTCAACATCTGACGTTCCCCCATATCATACACGCACACACACACAATTGAAGCAGTGATTAAGTAATCTCCTTTCCCTTCTAAAAGCCCCAATTTAAAATAAGACTTTCACCAGCAGAAACAGATAAGAACTTACCCAAGTTCAAAACCAGACCAGCTTGCATAATTTTATTTCATTATAAAAAAATTCTTTAATTAGTAGGGGTTGGTTTTTGGTTTTTCTTCTTCCCTTCATAAGACCCAATAAATCTTGAGGGAAAAAGCCTTTGTGTGGTCCTTCCATGCTCTCACTAATTTGCTCAAAGAGCCTACAGTAATTTCCCCGAATAGCTTCCAAAATGAATCCCATCAAACAGCCTCTCTCATTGGAACTGTCTTACCTGTGGGTGAGTCAAAGGATCATCTTGTTACAGGGCTAACCACACCCAAACAAAAAGCTGTTTGTAAATTTAAATTCATAAATACACATTTTGAAGTGTGCCTACCCTGAGCTGCAGGCATCTTTCTGCGAGTTAGAAATACACCAAAACCAACAACCCATGCTGCCACAGCCGCTATTTCCTCACCTCGGAAAAGAAAGTCCGACCAGAGGTAAATCTGAAAAGTAATAAAATATAACCTTGCCAAAAATACCAGTCACGAACTATCAACTGCTGATGCGAGCGGCTGATCTTCGGTGGCAGGGAAGCATCTCCAGGGCAGAGCGGGGCTTCCCGAAAAGGTCACCACATCCCTCAGCAGCTTCAGTGCAGTCACCGATACCCAGCGCAGCCCAGCGCCCGCTTACAGCAGTGATTCATCGGAATTTGAAGCACAGAAAATACAAGGCAAGAGTCTTAGTAGCCAAAAAGTTGTGGTGACAAGCCTTGGCCAAAAGCAGCTTTTCCTTGCAAGAGCCTCTCATTGCGCAGCCGGCAGCGCGGCGTTCCACCATCGTCCCCAGGTGGCAAATCCCAGATGACAAAGTCCCCAGGACAGGAGCCCAAGGACGGCAGCCAGCTGCACCACGGAACAAGGGGAGGCAGCTGAGCAAGCTGCAGCAGTGTTGGCCTCACCTGTGAGGAGGGTTAACAAAAGTTTACAAAATGCCCCCGCCAGCCACAGCAAGAGGCCTTGGAAAAACGGAAGAGAAACAAACAAAAGATTGGGTTAAAATGCCTGATTTCGTAATCTAAAAAGCACCTTGAGGGAGAGGGAACAGGGGTTTGTTAACCAAAAACAGTTTCTGTGAATATGACGAGTGAAAATTGGTGACAAAATTGCTGAAGAAACATCATGGGAAAACAACAGGAGAAGGTTTCATAGATGCCCTCTACCCCAGGGTTTGATGTCACTGCCCAAACTTTGTCCAGTGGTTCTGTTTACCCCGAGGATCCTGGCATCAGTTTGCTGCAGCACTGCCACCGCATCAGCGGTGCGCCCTTCTCTGTTTCATACGGGATTCTGCCCACTTCTTTTATATTTGCTCTTTTTTCACTTGTTACTAGATTTTTCATCAGGTTCACACCAGAGAAATGGGACAAGACTCAGGAAACGGCCACTGTGGCCAAGGCACCAGCTGGAAGGCGTGTCAGGAACTGAACGGGCTCCTCGGCTGAGATTGCTCTCGCTCACTGCATCACCCATCCCACCCTCAAACACATCATTTGCTTCCACTGGGTTTGTCCAAAGAGATTGCTCTGAACTGAACTAAGCAGCCTTATTAATTGACAAAATGACGTTTCTGACCAATACCTGAAAACAGGGGACATGGGTAAGATTTTGTTAAGGTTGTTCTGCTAGCTAGGTTATTTCTATTGTAGAATGATAAACTTTTCCACCAAATCTCGACAAATACAATCCCAATATTTACCAACAATTCCCTGCTGTACTTGCTATGATAACCAAATGGTCTGATGCCTTCAAACCCTGGAAAGTTTTAGTATTTAATGTATTTTGAAAACACCTTTTAAATCATTAATTCCCCTTTAAGACAAACTGTAGTTCAAGAACAGCTCACCCCAGGTGCACAGGCTGATAAATCATCGCGAACTTGTGAAAGGCAACTGAAGTTCTGTGAAAAAATCAGTCTCATCACCTGGTCACAGGCACCCAGAGGGGACTGTGTAACAGTGTCAACGTGCCATCTCCACGCTTCCATGACCTGATGATGTGAGACACGCTTTGCTCCTCGGAGGTCTCTTGCCACCACCTTTTCAACAAACTCCCCAGAAAGGAGCGTGAGCTACGTAACGGGCACTGCGGGGGCCTGGTGCTTCCCCAGTCGCACACTTCATTTCTGGAGAACATGAAGACCAAGCCACAAAATGACAGACTAAAACAAATGTGTTACCCAAACAAGAAAAGCTAGTAGCTCTCTCTCCAGGTGTGCATTCTTTATCTCAAGGATGTAGTTTCTGTTTATCTTATCTTTCCCAATTAGCATTGGTTTCCAGGCCTTTCTTTAGCCTAAACTCTTAAATCCACAGTCTGGGGTGAAGGCTTCATTAAATCTGGCTACTCATGCTAAACAATGTCACCCACGAGGCAAAACAAACTACAATTCGTTGTAATTTTAAGCAATCCCACAATTACTACTAACATTCTACAAGAAAACTATGTTAATCTTCAACATGGACAAACAGGCACTTTGGGTTCCTGATAAGCTCCATTCAGAACACACGGTTTGTCAGGCCTGGATTCAGGATTATGCCACCAACACCCTCCACATGTCGTCTTCCTCACTTCATCTGTCATATAATCCAAAGTAATCTGTGAGACTCAAAGAAGCCTTTCGAGTGATGACAGATCAAAACAGACACCCAAACATAGAACAGTCTAGCAGAGAACACCCTTCCTATAGGCTAACAGTGAAACCCCATTTCCATTTTGGAGCGAAGGGAGACAACCACAGAGGAACTCTAATGCGAAAAGCAACGTTGACCTCACGTACTGGGAGTTACGGCTGGTCTCAGAGAGTGATCTGTTTTCCAAACACTTATCCACCAGTCCAACCTTAGAAGCTATTATCTAAAATGATCATACTTGACCAATTATGAAGGCCAAGCCACTCACTGTGGTAAACTCTTGATCCAAATCCAGCAACTCCACATGAATCCTGAGGCATCGCTAGTACCGTGAGATGTGTTGCCTGATCTAGCTGAGAGGCGTTCCTGCCCATGACAGGGAGGTTGGGTTAAATGATCTCTAAGGTCCCTTCCAGCCCAGGCCATTCTGTGATTCTATGATTCTATGTTTAGCAGCCATCTCCAGTCTGGGAACATGAGGTCACACCTCAGTTAAGGACACGACACAAGTACCAGGCATGCTGTCACTCTATGCTTCACCTAGACTTGGGTGAAGAGATGGAGGGTGAATTCACCACAGCACATTTGCTCCAGGAGCAGCCGTCAGATTTCAGTACAAGCCCGGAACCGAGGTTCACTCCACCCAGTACATCCGGAGGTAAATCTAAAGTCTCAGGATCCACTTGGCCACAAGCAGACCTAAGACTCTGTACCTAATATTTAAGGGACAACTCGGTCTTCTCTGATTTGGCCCAAACAGACAACACAGTTTGATGAACTGGTAAGAGAGATTTCCACGTTACTCTGAGCTTCTTCCAAGAATTCAATGCCCAGAGCAGACTATCTCTGACAAACCGCTAATCCATGCAAAGAGGAAAGTGGGATGCTTTACCACGAAGGGAATGACACGTTATAGAGGGAAGACTATCACTAGACATCCGTGGGTTGAGCAGAGGGGCAGGGATGGATGGACACGCACACATAGCTTGAAAATTCAAGACCAGGAACTTCATCCCTAACTAAAATATTAGGCAGCCGACAAACTTACTAACCACCAGTTTTGTCTTCAATATAATGGGCATAACCCTAGCATCTTTGACCATAAACAACACGGCCTCTCAAAAATTTACTACAGAAAAATGCATTATTAAATCAAATCCGAGCATGGCTCAGAATCTCAGCTCCCTTTGTTCCCTGATGCTGAAAGAATGTGTCTGGGCAGGGGGTGGAGGGAGAGGGAGGGGTGTTATGAGCAAGCTGGCTCAACTGATTTCTTGTAAATACCGTAAAAATGAACACTTGACCATAATCTATGAATTGGATATAAAGAGAGAAAATAATTCTTAAAGAAAGGAACACTTTTAAGTGCCTCTTGAGCATCAAATTGAAGAAAACATTTATGAATTTTACATCATGTTGTGAAGCATCATGTCAGGTGGGATCAACCACATAAAATTATTTTGTGACAATACATGTAAATGGTTTTAACATTCTCTGTCCCTCTAAAGCAATAGCAAAGACTAGCCAAGCCATCTGAGAGTGCAGAATTGTAATAGGGCCTTTGAAGAGATTATTGCAGACTAATCCTATATTTTCTCACGGAAGCATTCTACAATTTGAAGTACCATATTCACACGGCACATTTCACCTTCCAAAATTACCTATGAAAAAAACAGTGAAAAATTACACACTGTGTAGACAAGCATATATCTAAATGATATGCAAGTCTAGCAAAAATAGATTATTTTCAAAGGGTCCTAAACTCAGTTTCTCAATTTGTTCATACAACTGCATGCAATAATATTTTCCTTATAAGAATCTATGCACTTCAATCAGATACACACAAACACTACAGCTTTCTGCTTACTCATTTTTGGATGTTTATACAAAAAAAATAATAAAACAAAACACATTTTTAAAGGCATTACATTTGTGGTTTTTTAAAATCTGAAAAAGAATATATTTACAATTGTCATAATGCTGAAACACCCTTCAAACAAGAGCTATCTATCAGAACATGGAATTTCAATGATAGTTGCTTGAAAGCAATCACTGAAGGTTGTCTGCAAGACATCATTATACAGCCTATGCAGTGCCTTTCCCATAAAACTATTTTCTTTATTCCCCACCTACGATTCTCAGGAATTCAGGCACGTAGCCTTGGTCTTGTAGATGTCATCCAAGTCAGATGATTCAAACAGCAACTGGTCAAAAGTGTGAGTGTCCCAGTGACATGTTTAAGCACTTCAACACATCTCACATTCCCACCAAAGCAAGTAATAGTGAAGCTTGAGTAATCTACAAAGCGGTCTTTTTTTTTTTGTAATTAAGAACAACAAAACCACACACACACATGCATGCACACACGACCACCTTGATTAGGATGCCAAGAATTCATCCTCAAAATCTTGCCTTAAATGATAACAAGAAACTAAGAAACTAAGATACAATAGGAGCGATTTGATACTTGGATCAACCCCAAAGAAAAACCTACTTGTCACCACAGGAATTTCTCCTGATTGCCTCTTTACAAAAACAGAAAAAAAAAAAAAAAAGCCTGTTTCTTATCCAAGTGTGCCAGCAGATAATGAATGAAAGTGGTAAGGGGGTTAGGAAATTTCAAGGCAAGCTGCAGAGGCAAGTGCTGGGATCCTGCTTATTCCAAAGCTCAGTCATTTCACCCGCCCGCAGCGAGCGCGCCGTGCTGTGCAGCGCGGCGTTACAGGCAGGCTGCTTTCCGCTGGTTTTGTTTGTTCCTAATGAACTCCGAAGTAATAACGCCACATTGGAAATACATTGGGGCAGCAATAAAAAACTGTAGCTGCATTCTTCTGTCTACGTCAAGCCTGGAAATATCCAGCAGCAGTAACTTGCTAGAACTTCAACCGAAACAAAAAGGTTTTAATCCACTGCAGCTGCACGCGGTGCAATGAGCTTGAGAGTCCCACACCTGCAACAAACTGCACCAGCCATAAAGAATCATCACAGGACACGGCAAGGGAGAGGCAAGACTGACCTTGATTTCATCTGATTCCACATATATGTTAACCTCAAGTGAGATACATTAGCCTCAAGTAAGATAAAAAATTTTAAAAGAAAACATACTGTGTTGCCTGATCTAGTTGAGAGGCGTCCCTGCCCATGACAGGGAGGTTGGATTAGATGATCTCTAAGGCCCCTTCCAGCCCAGGCCATTAGATGATGATGATGATAATGTGATTATGAAGCAGTTTCAGCAAGTCAGGTGTATCTATACACACCATTTAACTTGTGAAACTGCAATCACTGTAGGGCAGACCCACCGTTGTGAAAGCTGGAGAACACAAGGAACATCTCAAACCAACTGGAAATATATCCATATATATGCCCATCCTTCTTCAAAGCTGCACCACATCACTGATTATTTTTATTTCGGTTTCACCAAAAAACAGGTAAAGGATAAAAGAGAGCGAGCACTGTCACAGTGGACTGAGGAGACAAAACAAGTCACTGTGCTTATGTACCTCGCCTCAAAAGCAAACAAGCAAAACCCACAAAACCCAGACTCCCGACCCACCCTTCTGTTTTCATCATGGTCTCTATACTGTTTCCAGTAGCCAACTGTGTAGAACTATGCAGAAAAATCATTTACTTTATTTACATTTCAGTGCCACAACTTCTAAGACGGTAGTAGCATCACCTCCCTCCCCCACAGAGATATTGTTGGCCTTTAATATATCTTCTAACACAAAGAAATTAGATTAATCTCATAATCAAAGGTGAATGTCACGTTCAAAAAGCCAAGGTTTTTCTCCAAGAATAAATCTCTATCTGTAAAACCCTGTGGCATAGCAACACAAAGCTTCATTTTTTTTTCCTGTGTTTTACCAGGGACAGAGGAGAAGAATTTAATTTCTGCCCCATTCATGGCACATCCCTGATCTTACTGAAGTATCTGACTTTGGGATGCAACAGCAGGAAGAGTCTCCAAAGTGGCTTTTGATAACTTAATTTAAAAAAATAATAAAAGTAAAACAAAACACATCAAACTCACACTACCTTCTAATTTTTCTTTGTGTGAGGAGTGCATTAGATCAGATAAGGGATATTAAATGGCCTTTAAGTCTGACAGCAAAGAACAGCTCTAATGGGAGTCCCAAATTGTGCTGTTAGCAATCGACTGTACTTAGAAAACAGTAATATCAAGATGCCAGAACGGTGCCATGACCTATATTTCCTGCAAACCGATTTTCTTCTTTGTAAGGTGGATGGAAAGAATCCAACTGCTTTTTAAAGTTCCTTTTCTTTCTGCTGGAACTATGCCTATCACAGACATTATTCCCAACTTTTCTGTGCCCCACAGCATTTAAAGCATGAATTATCTACAGTCTGTTTATGCAGTTATAAACAATAAATACTACAAAATCATGTCTAAGCTGCAATTACCGGATGGGAACAGAATTCTTTATATCTCATTTCCCTACTTTTAAAAGACATCAAATCCCTTAAAGGAGAATCTTAAACACAAGAACAACATTACAGAGGAATAGAGGTCACAGATCCTGAGGAATTTCTGGGAATTCATTATTGATGGAGCATAGCTGAGCCGATGCTGTCAGAACATGCGAGCTCCGACCTTAGCATTTCCATCTGCAAATTTACAAGCTTCGCCACCCTCTACATCTTTTATTACTGCATCTTTTTTAAACAGTGTAAGCAGATGAAACACTAAGCTTAGGCCACAGCGACAGGCATACCTGAGCTTCTCGTGATGCAACACCCAAAAAAAAATATAAATCCAGCTCCACTGCTAGCACAAGGCAAAACCATCACCAAAGACTGAAAAGTCTGAGAGATAAAGCCATTTTGTCCCATCTCCAAGGGTCTCCACTTGGGTTTTGCACACAAATTTCCAACTTTTGTGTTAATTAAAATAAGGCCTTTACTCTTTCGGGTACTCCCATCCTACAGGAAAATTGTATCCTTTAATGAGGACATTAAAATTAGGACAACATTTTCAGAAGAAAGGAGGTATCTCTGAATTCTTTAACTCCCACTGACTTGTGATAGCCCTAAAAATTATATTCTTGCCTCAGAAGGAGGAACTTCACCCATGATTTGTACAGACACACTATGCTTGGAGCGGTCAACAAAAATACCTCAAAGGATTTACGGTAAGCTTGCTTTCACCACCTCCTCACAAATACCCTGGCCAAATGCAAACACTCTCCCTCAGGCAGGAAAACAGGGAAGAGAACACCTGATGCAGCTTTCATTCCAAAATTGTCTCACGTGTGTCGAGTGTCAAGAAAAGCCATGTTGTGAAACAGCACCCGCTTGTCTCGGGAAAATTGAAATCGTTTGGTGTCTAACACTTTGAATGATTTCCCAACTTCTCACTTGCCCCATCTGCTCCTCTCAGTTCATTCTGATCTGTTTTAGCCTCTGTGTCTGCAGTGGCATCAACAAAACTGCAGCATCACTGCAAGTTCTTCTGTGATGGAGAAGTGCCAAGTTAAGTCTTACATTCAGCCTCCTCCAAAAGAAAACCACCAAAACCCAAGATCACTGGCCAGTTTTATTTTCTCTCCCTCCAAAATATGTGCAACCAGCTACCTTGCTTAAATGCAGAGCTCCAAAACAATATGCCACCTATAAGGATAACTAACATTAAAATTATAAATCAGATGTCCACAGAATATAGCAGAGCACATGAATGACATCTCAACATCAATTTTACTTTTTGACCCAATTAGCTAAGGAATTAAGTAAAACTTAATTGAGTTTATGTAGCATTTTGGTTTAACATGGTATTTACCATTTGCCTTTACGGCAAAAATACGAAAACTTTCCAAAGAAACTATAGACAGGACTTGTAGTTAGGTGGGAAAAATCAATAAAAACAACAGGTGAGATATACATATGAAAGGGGTTTTGTTGGTGTAGAACAGCAGACAAAGTAGGCAATCACAGCACTGTCCCTGAACTTCAAGAGAATCAGGATACACCTACCCACACTTTTTAAAAGAGCCTTAAATATGCTGCAAGAAAGACGTTAACAAGGGGAAGCAAACACCACAATCTGCCCGTACAAGTCTCCACTGAAAGACTCAACTCTGACCAAGCAGAACCTTAACCTGAGAAACTAAAAAACCCCACTCGCGTGCTTGTTCATCTCCCAAGAAGCTTGAAGGCAGCGATTGCCAGATCGAGGGCCCAAAGATGCGGATGTACCTGTGAGACGGCAATCACTCCAGGACTCACACTTTTCTGAGCCACTGAGCACAACATTGCACAGAGAAAACTGATGGAGAAGAGCACTCACAGCTCACCCCCGACTTGTGTTCAGCATCACTGAGAGCATCATGCTGAGAAGAGCTCAAAACTCTCTGAAGACAGTGGTCTCATGCTGACTTACTCTAAAGAAGGTCTCAAGCTCAGTGGAAAAAAATAAACCTCTCCAAAATCTTGGTATACGCTTCAAGTGCCAAGTACTAGACAATGTAGGTGGCTCCACACGTGGCTTAGTTTGGATCGTAACAAATGTTCAGGACATAACGGGTAAACACGAACTTCAACAAAGCACACTGTGAGTGTATCGATACTCACTCATACCTGGCACAGGCTCCACTATGCTGAATCACTTAGCTAGAATTTCTCACAGTAGCCTCAGTGTATTTTTTCCCCCTCGTGTTCATTTCTTCCTTCTGGTGAAGCTAATGAAATTTAGCTTTACAATTCAAAAGATGTATGGCTAGACATCTTTAAAGAGAAGTCTCTAAACGCTGCTGCAGCAGCAGCATCCTGAGCAGGCAGTCACAAAGTTGAGCTGGTCCTGAATTCAAGGGACGTCATTCAGCAGTCATCGGGGAGTAAATGAGGCAGAAAGCAAGTTAGTCAGGCAACTGCGGAGCCGAGAGCCCAATCAGATGTGGGAGCTGCAGGGGAAGCAAAGGTGAACAGAACTAGAGAGCCAGCATCCGACATCTGCAAGGTAAAATATGATGTTTGCAACTAACAGGTAGAAGCAGGAAGAGAAATCTCACTGGCAAAAAGAGCTGGCTGGTTCATAAACTGCTCTTGTGAAGTTCTTTGGAAGGCTGAAGTGCATGTCAGTGAGCAAGTGTTCGTAGTGCTTCTTCAACACAGCAAGAAAAGTAAATCAAGATACACATAAAAAAAACTAATTAACTACCTTCGATGGATGCACCGCTCTCCTTCAAAAAGCACAACCGCTCCAGTCTCTGTTCCTATCTGTTGACATCTGGTGACAGGTAAAAAATGCTATTTCATTCCCTAATTTCTACTTTTGAAATAAAGGCTGTATGATCTCCTTGTCACTGTGTAGGTCTTAGGAGCCATGACGCACAGCGTAATTCCAGTCATGAAACTTCAGTCGGTTACCGATTTGTTCCACAACATGCTGAAATAAAAGTTGTCAGCCGAATGTCTCCAACCAATTGCAAAATACATTATTAATTAAATTAGAGCAAGAAGAACTTTTGTATGGCTCTTTTATTAAATAATTCCAAGTGAGTCCACTGCACAATTACAGTATCTACACTTTGCTTTTCAAATGTTGCCATATGTAAACTCTGCTGTGTATTTGCACTTGAAGTGATAATCTGTAGGCAACAGTCTGCAGTAAGTGAAATTATTAATAAACTCTACACCAGGTCCTAACAAATGTCACTGTACCCAAGAGCCCTGCACAGGATGACGCCCTACCAAGATGACAATGCTACCAGCTTAATATTTTATTTCCTCAGAATTAGTATACAGAAAGTTACAGGAAAAGACAAGCATTACCAGTGGGGAAAAAAAAAAAGTATTTCAAAGCCAGACAGCCATTTAGAATTAAAAGTACTTCCTTGGCCTCCAGAATCAGAATGAACTGGGCCAAACAGTGCTATTCAGCCTAGATCATTCCTCCACATGGGAAGAATGCCTGGTCTCCTGTGACTGGGCACTGGATAACCTGAGCTTGTGCAAAGTAAACTGTAAAGGAAAGAGGAAAAAAAATGCAAAGGAAAGAGAAAAAATGCCTGCTCACTCCCTATCACCATCATCAAGGAAGTGTTCAATGGGAGGACTGCGTTGCTCAAGGAACTGGCAGTGGTACACGTGCCTTCTCGTGTCTCAGTAACCTCTGTGGGTCTGGCTCAAGCTGATAATGATCAAACCCAATTAAAATCTGACAGCTCCACAGTGGCTTAGACAGTGTTGCCCACTCTCAAGACCTTATCAGAAGTCTCATGATATTTAGTGTTCTTCTTGAGCCCTAATTCCTGAAGTCAAGCAATTACCCAAGATTCTCCACTTCCAATAAAAATGAATTAGAGTTTCCACTCACATGCTTGGAACAAAGCTTTAAACATGACCTCAATGTAATATAACGGTTTCTAAACGCAAGAAAGCACAGTTTGGTTTTTTGGTTTTTTTAATTTGCAAGATTTTTAAACTGAAAAGGTGATGTGTTAAAGACTAAGTCAGGAGCTGGAATAGTTGTTTGACAAAGCTTATTTCAACTTCTGGTGCTCAGGACAGACCAGGATCCACTACCTCAACCAGCACATTCATGGCCTGTGGAGAAACAGGTTGGAAGAGCAGGACTGACCCGTCTTTTGAGGTGATTCGCTCTGCCCGCACGCTAAAACCCAGCACACCTTGTCTGCAAGCCTCCTCCGCCCTTGCTCTCCTTACAGGGAGCACATTCACCTTTCAAGTTTGCATTTCAACACTTTATACCAGGACATCATTTTTTTATTCTTTTAATATGCACATTTAAAATTCTGCTGGGTCACTTTCCAAGCTCCTTACAGCTGTACAGCCAGATAAAGATGGATACAGCAAATACCTGTGCTATGTATATTTAAGAACAAGTAACTCCAATAGACCGATTACTACACTATCAAGCAGCAAGGGTAGAGCATGTATCACCACATATATGAAGTAACTGGTTAAAACTGCAGCAAAATAAGCCACCTGCACAAGGAATTACTTCAGTTTTCTACACTTCAGCAACACTGAGTGCCTTGCTAGAACTTAACATCTTTATCACTGATGCCTGTCTCTCAGAAACAACTTCTACCGTTTCCCATTCTCTAGTCCAGCTCCAACTCCTTTAAATCAAGAGAAACCCAGATGACAGCAGGAGAGGAGACAGTGTACTATCTTACACTGGCTTTTGGCTGAGCCCTTCAGCTTCGTGCAAGAAAGCCCTTCTGGCTCGGAGCAATGGGCCAGCTGGCCCTGTGTTCAGTAACCTTGACTCTTTGGCAGTCACCAAGAGCAGGCACATATTGCAATAATTCACCAGAACACATTTCCAGCCTCCAGACATTTGTGAACCTGGCATTTCTACGCCAGAAGCAGTATCACCCCATGCTTTAGCCCTTAGTTCTACCACAAACTTTTCCAGAAGACTGTTCCGTCTGTGTAAGCTTTCAGCACCTACAATATCCCAGGGCTGTGATCTTTCCTGCATACCACCACCTCGTGTGAAACGTCTTACTTGTTCTCTATCTGCTGCTTGCTCATTTCATCCTTCACTTAGTTTATTGGAAAAGACAAATTCTTATTCACTTCTCTACATGGTCATAATAGGTCTCTATCATAAGTGCTGTCTTTTCTGGTCTACCCTCCTGTTCTACTACAGCCCTCTTACGCTGGAGGGGATGAAAGCTTTGTCTAGGGTCGCTCAAGCACACTCCAGTAACACATGTTCAGCTAAAAATCTCTCACTTCTGTTTCTGTAAAACAGTTGTCTTTCTAACTTATTTGTACAACCCAAACCTACTACAGCAGTCTAGAACCTTTAAAAGCAGGATACGTATCTAATTACTCCAGTTTTCATAGACGCACAGAACCACAGGATGGTTGAGGTTGGAAGGGACCTATGGAGGTCATCTGGTCCAACATACTCGCTCAAGAAGACATGAGTACATATAGAACTCAAATTACATAGCTCAGAAGGAAAATTAGATACCAATGGCTTCTACCTCCAGATCTCTAAGGCTTTGGATCAGGGAAACCTTTAGGTACACCAGATCAAACCAGCGGGCCAGAATTTTGGTCATTCAATGAAAAAGATGCTAACACTTCAACCCCTGACCTGGCGGAAGAGCCAGAACAATGAATATTCACTGCAACCTTTCTGGTTTCTTTCTACACTTTGTGTATTTGATTCCTAAGAGGAATCTCAAGCATGCATACTAAAACCTGGAATATTTTAGACACTAAGCACATATGATATGACCTTTACACAAAACTATTCCATTTTGGTAATGTGTAAGAAATGATGCATTAGTATCCAACATGTCTGTTACGCTTTTTAAAGATAAACGGGGGTGCTGAAATGCTTTCTTTTTTCTGGCGAGATGTCTTTTCATAGCTCTAAGCCAAGGAATACACATGCTGCACCAAAGCAGGATTACGATTCAAGAGACTGGTGATCCCGATGGCCTGATCTCAGGACACATTTCTCCAAACTCTCACATGCAATTTACAATTACACATCCACTAACCACGGGGCAAGAGTTGGAAGGTCATCTGCATGGCTAACTGCTCTAGAGAACTTGTGATTTAACTGAAGCGACACCAGCGTTAGCAATAAAGAGCACACTCTCAACCTTAACCAACACTTGACTCCAACTCTACGCAGTCTCCTTGAGGACAAAGCCACAAGGCCTTTTCCATGTAGAGAAAAGAAAAAACGAACTAACAGAATTTGAAACACGAATTTAAGCATATGTGAAAGGCTGCAAAACCATGCGTAGGTATGGTTATTTCAATAGTAAAGTTGCAATTCTCAGTATAGCTTGACCTAACTGAAGGCATTTGAACGTTAAATCTATATAAGCCAGTCTTAATCTGAAAGATGTTCCTGATACAGGCCTCTGCCAGCTTAACAGTGTAGGGGGAAAAAAAAATCAATTTAAAGTGAAACTTGTTCAGTGATCATGTACATCTCAGACCTATGACTGGAGGGACTTTAGTCTATTGACAGTAATCACACACTTTAACACGAGCCTGACATCATCTCTTCATTCACCAGACAAATAGAATTTCACGTTGGAAAACAATAATGACAACAAGCTAATATTTTCAGTAATAAGTTATCTTCACAAAGAGCACTTGACCTTCATTGTAATTTCCACACAGCTTGCAGTAAACCACCTGAGTGTGTATAAAATGCAACGAATAAAGAAATATTAAAAATGATAGAACATTTTTAAAGTAGGTCACAATTCAAACAGCAATTACTGAAAAAATGTCTGAAACTGCATCACTCACAGTCCTTCTCACACTGATGAGCTACTCTATAATTTATTTTGCCTAACAACAGCTTCTGTCCATATTCTCTCTCTCTTTATCCCCAAAGACTCTATTAATGCAGCCCACTGTGCCGCATGACAGCGTAATGTCCACATGAGGCATGAAATGTCACAGATCACAGCTTTACACCTGGCCAACATAATATATTCATCAAATTCTTTCAAGCAGTGGAAGCGTTTGTTGTTATTTTGTGGGTCACGCCACACAGAGGCAGATGGAATGGGCACTTTATTTACCCGTGAAGTCCCTAAGCCCATTCACTTTATTTATGATGGACAAAATCTGGCTTTACAGTCATTTAAGAAGCTTTGGACCAAAGACATTGTTATTTTACCGAGGCAAGGAAGAGTGGTTTCCTCCAAGGCTTCTGGATAACGCTGAAGATTCATTTTGTTCCTTAACATTACACTCCACGTACTCTGAACATCTTAAAAAGCTCAGAGCTGGGGTTTCCAGTCACATCCTAAGAGGAGATCAGCATTATTAAGACCCACCTGTACTTTAAGGCAACTCTGACAGACAGTAACAGAATGATGAGACCCTTCCCATCACCCACAACTGCCCTGCGAAACCCCACAAGTTCTGTGGAAGTCACACCACAAGCCTGCAGGACACACAAAAAGCTCTTTGTTTTTAAACAGAAAATTAACATACATGGATGTAGATACTGGCTTTACTCATCGTTCCACAGGCCACAAAACAATCTAAACTGTCCACAAATATAGGAAAATGTAGAAAGGAAACCCTTGGATGCAAAACATATCACTTGATACATTATGTCCATTTTGAGTGGTTTTGATACAGCATTTTAAATTGACATTTACCTTATCATGAGAGTCTTGGGTGAAATTTCAATATAAATAGCAGAAATCTTCAGTATAAGGAGAGTATTAACCCTGTTACCTTCTAATTAGCTGTGCTGCACATGAATATTAGTGACATAGGCAGCTTCGAAGAACAGTCTCCTTATGTTCCAGCTTGCAGGAAAACAAATTTTCAGGACAAGTCTTCCAGTAGAAAAGAAAAGAAAAAGTATCTACTATTACATTGCGCTTCATATTTTTTTAATGAAGTTATATATTAAAGTCTGGACGCCTATCTAATTTTATCTCTCAGTATCTGCCACCGCTTCACGACCTCTAAGATAGACTGCAAGCACTTTGATAAACAGACAAAAAGGTCGCTCAGTAGATACAGAGCAATCCTCCAAGGGTCCAGAAACATATATTGACAGATCACGACCAGTGCACCACCCCTAAACCTCCAAAATAGCAGGAAGCCTCTTCTCCTTCTGAGAAGCATGCTGGCAACTGCTTTTCCAACCTGAATACCAAAGAGCACTGATATTAAAGCACATTCGTAACTGGACGATGACTTTTTACACAAAAGAGGTGCTATTTTTCTCTCTATTTTCTTGGAAAAAAATCAAGTTCAGATAGCTAAAAGGCAAATCATTGTTACAGAGAAGAAAACATTTTGGCACATCAGCTCCCTTCTCCTGAAACACCAGTTTCACTAAGATTTATCATCTGTTTACTACTGATAGCTGATTCTTCCATCCACTAGTCCTCATAAAACAGGGGCGAGAACCAGCACGCAAGAGCTTGGGGAAGGAGAGGGAACAGGCCATGGTCTGCTGGAACCGTAGCGGCGTTTCACTGTAGGAAGATCAGTTACCTAAACTGGAACTGGGCTTTGATGTGTGCTCTCGAAAACAATTTAAATAAAATCAAGAAAATCCTGATTAGTTCTTGAAATGATTTCTATTCACTGACACAACCCACTATTAAAGACCAGCTGGAGGTACAAAGGTGCAGCCTCTCATAATACTCAGCCATGATAACCAGGGTTGATAGCATTTAGAAGAATGTGGAACTTAAGAACACACACGCAACAACACTCCAGCTAACAGGACAAAATTCCAGGGAGTAGAGGAGTGATGGCATAAAATGGCATAAGACTTTTACCTACTATTCCACAAAAAAAGAAGTAAAAAGGAAGTATCGAGTAATGCTGGGTGTCCAGATTTTCTTTCAGCTTAGCAGCTCAAGGTGAAGAAAATCCCCAGACATGTGGAATCACAAGGCAGGTGTGCCCGGAGAACCTTGCGCTGGGCAGGGAAGCACACTGACCAGGGGAACACATCCTGAAGGAAGCCAAAGCATTCACTTCATCTTCATGACAAAGTGAAAGTTCAGGCTTTCAAATGAGATGTAAAACAGAGCCCTGATCATTCATCGTCATTAAAGATCCCATGACAATTCTTGCAAGAGTAAAAACATTAACTAACGTGTCCTGGCCAATATCCAGCTCGGATAATTGCATTCTGGTTCCTAAATTCCCTTTGCAGGTTCAATTGGATTAGTTTTCCTTCATTTCTCTTCCCTGAAACCCTCCTGCATAATACCTATAGTGGGGAATAGCTGCTGTATTCCACTCCAGAGGTGCGTGAATTATCAGTGCTGGGCAATCCCAACATACATTTCGTATACATTAGTCAGAGAAAATGCTCTGTGAGCCACAGTAATACCCTCACCTCTCGCTGAGGAGCGTTTAACTCTTCAAATGAGAAATCCCATCAACGTTAGCAAGATTTTATTTTTCTAAAATGTTGCTCTGCATGGAAGGGTAAAGGTACCAGACCCAGCCTCATGCTGACTAGAAAAGTCCTTTCCTGGGCCATGTTCTCTCCATGCATTGACTTCAACAGAACTCTGCCACGTTAAAACAGGAGTAGATACTCATACAGTGCTTTTCCAGATAGTCACTTGTGTTTAAGTGCTGCAAGAATCAAAGCTGTTGGCTGTTGATGGCTATCTTCGTACTATTTTAAAGGGAAGTTGGAGGTTCTTTAACTTGACACACCAATGACAAATGGAAGTGCTGCGAAATACGAGTCTGCTGTTGTTTGTTACGTGCAGTCTGCTGTAAGCACCCACAATACTGTGGAGGCAACCTGAAAAGTCCTGACCCAATGCATTTTATAAAACAGGAGTAAAGGTGACTTATGTGCATAAAAGCAAAAACTGACAAGCCTTTGATTTTCTTGTAGAACAATCCCAGAACAATTGTCAGGACTGCTCAGGGGTTTTGCCCCCTGTGCTTCCTGCAACAGGACCAACAAGCTGTTTTACAGAGATCTTGCAAATGGTCGTTTCTATCTGCTACCCAGGCTATTCAAAAGAATACTTTTCATTCTCTTTTCCAAGAACTCTTAGGAACAGTTGAGAAGAGCGTGTTTTCATTTCCAGCCTGCTTCTGCATCTCTGGCAAAGAATAAAACCACAAACATGCCACTTACTTCATTCTTTTGAGCTCTGATAGCAGAAGGACATCCTTGGTGCTTAAAATCACACTCGTAACCCCTGGCACGTGGGAGAAAATCCTAACCCACTCTTATCTCCTCTGACTTTTTTCCCCAGCGTGAGGGGATTTACTGTTTCTTATAATTTCTTCTATCAATGTTGACAAAAAGCGGGTGTCCCAGCTTCCAGGGATGTTCAGAGCATCATTTGGAAAGCGCTGGACTTTGACTTATTCATGAACTCCTTAGAAAATCTTGTTGATGACACTCTATGTGGAGGTCGTTCAAGACCTCACTGCAGGGGGTTGGACTAGATGACCTTTCAAGATCTCTTCCAACCCAAAACATTCTATGATTCTATGTTTTTCATAGAAAGCAACTGTAGGCAGCCTGCAGGCAGGTGAACAGGAAAACAGAGAATATGCTCATTCCAGTATAACCACATGAGTATCATAACTCTCCTCCTTTCCCCCTTGTAGAGGCGTCCATATTCACCAGCTCCAGGCTGGGTTAGCTGCAACACCACGCCTACTTCCTTACACAAAGTGGGGAAGGGGGTGATGTGGGACCTCCACAAGCTTCCTACTTCAGTGGCAAAAGCTCCTAGTACTAAGGTGTGGAATGGTGGGGTGAAATTAAAGGTTGTTACCAGAGGGTGAATATCAGGCTCAAGCATGACTTGGGCTCATCTGACGAGCACAGATGGATCGGCAAAGGAATTTTACATCAGAATCAGATGGTTAAAGAAACACAGACTACGTTCCTGTCTGCAGCGCACATACGAAGTTGATAAGGAGAAAGCTGATCATCAGAAGTGACTGACTCAAATTTTCGGCTGCTCATGTACTGCCACTCTGGGTACTAGTCTTGACTCCAGCTCAGCTCCTTTTGTAGACATTAGCTGGTACCAACATGGGAAACGACACCCTTCCTCAGCCATACGCTCATCTGTCCCCATAGTTTCGTTCCTGGAGAAAGAGGCTTGAGCTGGTGAACACTGAAGTTTGCATCCTCACGATAAGTAGTGCTCAAGACTACCTGGAATTTATGCAGTAAAAACAGGATTGAAAGCTTAGTCCATTCACTGAAATTCAAGTT
Organism: Apaloderma vittatum; assembly: GCF_000703405.1. Classification (NCBI taxonomy): domain Eukaryota; kingdom Metazoa; phylum Chordata; class Aves; order Trogoniformes; family Trogonidae; genus Apaloderma; species Apaloderma vittatum. The sequence continues at coordinate 1,971 of NW_009707162.1, read as the reverse complement.
TCGAAAGCGTACAATTGTTCATCAATGGTCTCAGTTTCAATAACAACCTGGAAAAAAAGACTGAATTAAGATGTCTCTTTCAACCATTCCTCTCTTCCCACTTTCTTTTTTTCTTGTTAAGACTATCTGGAGTGGAAGCATTTCTGTGCTCTGAAACACAGCAGTCACTGCCACAGCGATCGATAAAAAATTAGCATGACTACAGGAACAGAAGCTTGGAATTAGAGAGATCTAAAAATGGAAGGATTTCCCTCCCCTCCCCTCTGCATCCTGATGAACCCTTCCAAAACCTGACTGTAAACATTTTAATTCTCTGTCAGCTTGCTGGAGGAAATCATTACAGAGGCAAAATTAGAGAGTGCCGGGTGCCGCTCGGCAATAAGCGTCTGTCAGTCAAGGAGGCGTCACCCCGCAAGTCACCCCGAGCGCTTCCATCCTCCAACCCAGGAGAAGGGTGCTGGACACAGAGGGTTTGCTCAGAGCACTGACTGAGTGATGGGGCCAAAGCTGTACTTCAGTGGCTTGGTATTTTGATCTTTTATTTATGACTTAAAACAGAGCCATTCTCTCCCCTCTCTCTCGCTCAAGCAGTTTATCCATTTAATTCAATTTGAAAAAGATACGTGTTTGTTTACTAGAGCAAACAAAAAGCAGTAATGAAGAGCTGCAGTCAAAGAGAAGTAAGCAAGTTGCTTGTCTTCCACTCAAAATTAAAGTTTTAGCACCAAATATTGACATTAGAAGGTAAGCAGCTTAGTTGCAAGTCTGCTTTTCACACCTTCCAAGTACGCACTACAGAATCTGGTGTGAGATCGCTGATGGATACGTGCTGACCGAGGCTGGGATTTCAGCACTGCATCCCACAGAAGCCACCCTCTAGGACGTGGTGGGGTTCCTCAGAGCAAACCCTCATCGCTCAATTTGCCAACACCATCAGACTCAGGAATCTTTCTCCCTTGTATCTCTAGTTTGCTTCGCCTTCACTCCCTGCAGCATTGGTGACAGTGTAAACCAAACACAGCAGGGAAATATGGTATCGTGTACCACTGTACTCTGGTTACAGAAATATATTCAAGCAGGATACCTCACTGTCAGTGAAAGGAAGAAGGAAAGGAGAAGGGAGAAAAAAGAAAAAAAAAAAAAGAGGGACCAGAAGAACCTGTTGCAAAAGAGAGAAAAAGTATTTAATTCAAACAAGCTCTGGGTTTGGAGCTTTCCTCTTTTGTACATTTCGGGTTTAGACTTACCACTCACGAGAATACCTACAAGCCATTTAATACCACAATTAGAAAGCACAGTCAATTCAGCCCAGATTCCTTAAATCCAACAGAATTATTTCCCGCAGAACTACTGAAGTCTGCTGAAAACATAGCTGCAGCATCAGAGGGTTATTTGCTCCAAGGACCTTTTTAATATGGCTGTATTGTTAACACTGCAGTGCAAAAGGCTCTCTAGTCATAAAAAGAAATTTAGCTCAGAAAAACAACTTGCAGGCAATGAAAAACACATTTGCTTCAATTTGCACTCATTTAATAAGAGCATTATTTAATAAGATCAGTTAAAATGACTATCCTCAAAAGACACGGCAGTGCACCTCTTCTCATGAGACTCCCAGGGCACCAAAATGAAATTCATTCCTGCAAACCGAACACCCAAAGCAGCCGGCAGCCCTGGAACGACCAGATTTAAGAGGGAGAAAAACATTTTGTGCCTCTCCCCAGCCCCCCCCCGCCCCGTTTTCCTCTAAAGCAGCCACAAATTCCACTGGCAAAGAAAACGATATTCCTGCACTGCAAGTAACGACATATTTGCGTTACACTTTGATTTTCACTCCAAACCCAGAACACACTGGATTCGCAGACACTGGAAAAGAGCCACCAAAACCCGGATCGCACATCCCCAGCCAAACCCCAGCATCGTTATTCTCCTGCCCGGCTGTGCCCAACTGGCCACCGGCCGAGCCCATCCACC
>NW_009707161.1:4338-24148 GCF_000703405.1 Apaloderma vittatum | reverse complement strand
CATTGCTAGTCCCTGCTGAGGTGAGCCTTTCTCCGGGGTGCCTGGAGGCCTCGCGGACACAGCTGATGGTCTTTGATTGTCGGGAGCCCGTACCACACCTGCCTCCTCTAGGGTGCCCGCCACAGTTACACCAGTTGACAACCTTGCTTGCGTTCCTGCCTGAGGAGGCCCTTTTACACACTTCAGTCCGTGGTATGCAACAGAGCGTGGAGTGTGTTTCTCCAGCGGGTGGCGGCAAGAAAAGCGGGTTTGAAAGGAGCCGGGAGTCGCGGTTTCGGGAGATGCTGCGGCCGGAGGAGAAGCCGCAGTTGGGCCGTGCTCACCGCGGGCGCTGGAGCTGGTTTGCCCCTAGCGGGACCTCTTCTGCAGACAAGCGATATATCTGCACATCTGCACAACCAGTATAGCTGCACATCTGCACAACCCATATATCTGCACATCTGCAGTATTTTAAGTAGAACAGGCAAACTACCTGTCAGCAAAGCTTCCATTTCGCTCTGCTTTCATCTTTGGTTTGAATTGTGTTCAGTTAATATATAGGACACCTGGGCATTAAACTTCACTTCTTAATCCTTTGTTATCCTGAGTTGGTATGTTGTTTGAGATAATAAATTTTGTTGGTAAGCATTGTTTTTCTGACTGCTTAGGAAATATAAAGCTGACTGAGCTGACTTAATGGCAAAGATGTTGGCTGATTTTAAAAGTGAGTTTTGTTCGCTTTGTTTTGGGGTTTTTTATTGGACGAAGAGCATTCAGTGTGGCAGCACCGTCCATATTCATTGGATTTTCCAGAAAGATTTGAGGGAATTCTAAAAAATAAGAGGCAACTTATGTTCTACAATGCATATTTACACAGTTACAGGTGAAATTCTTGAGAAATTGTCACACTTCCCAAAGCTATCACAACCCAGAGACTCAGGAACTATATAAAAATGAGCATAGTGAGTGCTCTGAATTCTCTTGCACTGAAAATCTTGTTTTACCTATCTTATTTGTGAGCCTTTTTGTTAGCTAACTGCCTTACTCTGACAAACCTGTTTCCCAAGCAGGATGAACTGATATGACACGTGAGCTATGGTGAAGCTGGCTTCACAGTGAAGTTGGCTTCCCTCACATCGTGAGTGTGCACAATGGAGGTGAATTAAGTGAAAGCAGAGCAGGAGCCTGAAGCACCATTCATCCAGCAGATGTGAAATGTGGATGTGGAAGGGTGCAGGGTGTTTTGCCAGTAGATTGGGAGTTAGTGGAGTAGGCTGAGGTTGTAAGCCCAGCTATGGGCTAAGGCCTTAAGGCTAACCTGCTAAGGGCCTGTCATCCGCACTGAGGGATGTTATGCTTCTACAAACTACAATATGTTTTTTAGGATTTTTTCAGCCAGCAAGTAAAAACTGCCTGTTGGATTGCCAGCTTGTTTCCATTGTACAAAGCTATTTTCTAAAGTAAGGTCATGGCCCTTTCCCACTTTTTTGAGGGAAGTACATTCCTTATAAGGTGTTGGTAAATAGACCTTGCTTTCTGACCTCCACTGAGGCTGCTCACAGAGAAGAAGTGTAATCTGACCCTCAATTTTAAGCTCTCCTTTAACTTTGAAAAATGCAGGAGGCTTATTTTTATTCAAGACAGGATAAAGAACTATTTTGGAGCCTTGAGGTCAGTCCCTGCTGAAAAGCACATACAGTGTCAGGTATAGTACCGATGTGCTAGCCCTCGTTAAAACTTATGCAATAATTAACTATTTTGATAATTTTCCCCCTTTTTTGTTACTTACTAGTTATTTGTAATTTATAATCCTGTTTTTGTAGTTTGGGAGGTTTTTTTACAAGAATTTAAATGTCAACAGCTCTGAAGCCTCTTCAGGGCTTCACTGTTTTCTCTGCTTGTAGGATTAACAGCAGATTAACTATGATTAGACCTTTTCTTGTTGTTCTGAGGTGGTGCTGGGTCATTTTCAGATCATCCATTCTCAGAATCAGGTAACGATTAGGTGCATTACACTAAGGAACTGTGTTTATACTGTGTCAAGTGCACCTCTGAACGTTCTTAACTAAAAAGGGAATTTAGCTGCACTCCCTAATGGGAGTGCCATCAGCAGGGACCTTTGTACTGTTCTATTCTGCGTAAAAGGAGAAAATAATCTAGAATCCAAACGGGTGAAAAATGGCTCTTCAAAGTCAGATTTCTTTGCTTAGTGTCTTGGTTTATGGTATAGCATTTGTCACTTGCGGAACAGAAGGTGAGATGCAAAATCTGTTGGTATTGCTGTTGGGGAAGCAACTGCACTGACAAGTTACAGTGTAGTGATTTTCAAAGGCAGCACATTTCCTGTAGTTTTGTTAGCAATCTGCAAAAGTATCCTAATTAGCTTGATGCAAAAGATACTGGGTTCGAGAGATGAAACCATTTCTACCTTTTTTCTTTAAAGGGTAGAAAGCAAAAACATTTTCAAATCATCAAAAATATTTTTAAGGTCTTGTTGGATGATAGCGTTAGAAAATCTTAATGATTTTGACAGTTGCTCTTTGGTCTGAAATTTATTTTTAAGCTTTATGCTCTCGCACAGTGACTAAACTAGGTCTCACTTAGCTCCAGTTGTCATTGGTAGAGCTAGCTAGGTGAGTGTTTGGCAGAAGGTGTCTGTCGTTTCACAAAAGCAAAGTGAAAACTGAACAAATTGAAAGGAATAAGCTGAAATCTTCTAAATTAAACAGCCAGTAAAAAATGCTTCCTTGAAAAATCTGTCTGATATGTATGAAGAGGAAATTTAATTTTTTTTTATTTTTACTTTTTTTTACCTGATGTGCTACTTAGGACAGAATGGTGCTGAGCCAGAAGTGACCATCGCACTTGGGCGACTCAAAGGGAGACAAACAAATGTGAAGGGGACAGACAGACTTGTGAATGTTTTCCTTGGGATTCCTTTTGCAAAACCTCCTGTTGGATCCTTGAGGTTTTCTCCACCCGAACCACCTGAACCCTGGAATTATCTGAGAGATGCAGTGTCTTACCCACCAGTGTGAGAGCCTTTCAGTTCATTTGTGTGTTTGTCAGTGTTGTGTTTCTTAGGGTATAGGGGTCTGTGTTCTGGTAAGGAGCTTATATCAACTGGTTTTGAATAAGCCACCAGTGCTGAAATGCTTCGTAAGAACTGTGGGACTGGGAACCACAGAGAATTCCTGCGAAATTCCTGTGTTTGGAAATCATGCTTTTTCATTATACTGGGCTAAAATAATGAATCTTTTTACGTATGAGTATAGAGCTGTGCATTTACAGGTTGCTTCTCCACCTGTATATATCACAAAGTTCAAGCACCTTGTGGACATTCAGTCTGTGGGGCAAAAGAAAGTGTGTTTTCTCTATCATTATTACATTGTTGCTATTACAGGTTTATTACTAATAGTCACACTTCTTCTCTTTTGTGAAGGTGTCCTCAAGATCTGTCCATGCTTAAAATAGCTGAAAAAAACTTTAAAGAAAAACACCTTCCATTCCGAACTTCCGAGGACTGTTTGTATCTAAGTGTTTACAGCCCTGCTGGTTCAAGCAAGAAGGACAAGTTGCCAGTACGTAAGCCCATTAAACAAACTTGTACGAAGTTTGCACCTAATGATAGCTCCTAAGACACTTAATTTCTTCTGAAAATGTGATGCTGCATTAGCAAGCCTAATATTATTATGTAAAGTTCAGTGTCCACCAGCCTAAAATTCATCTGCCATTGAGCTCTGGTGATTTCGAGTTCCTAATTCTCTGGATGTCTTCTTTTTTTTTTTCTAATGAAGCCTACCAAGCAATGTATAAAAGAGAATCTCACCCTTTTTTCTCTAAGGTAATGGTGTGGATCCATGGAGGCAATTTTATATTTGGTGGTGCTTCTAGATATGATGGTTCTGCACTATCAGCCTATGAGAATGTTGTGGTAGTCATAATTCAGTACAGACTTGGACTCCTTGGATTTCTCAGGTAAGATGACCCATTTCACTTTTTACAAAATGCTTCATGTAATGTTTAAAGCATGGGTAGTTTTGTTTTCTAAATCAGATGAACTTCCATACCAGCTTCCTGCTGCTGGTTGAAATGTATGTAGTCTTCTGACATCAGGGCCTAAGAACGTTAAGAAATGTACATGAATTCCATTCACATTGTCATTTGACTGTAGCCTGCTATCAGATCATTGTTGGGCTTGTTTGATTCTGGATAGGATGTTTGTTCTTGCCTTTACTTTCACCTGTTGGTGTGTAAAGCAAAAAATCTTACAGCCAAAAGGCCAGGAATCCGTTTTTGTGGAGGTGAATAAGCAGCAGAGGCAAGTAAGTCAGTGGGGCTTAGATCCGACTATGAAGGGCTTTAGGTCAGATCTTTCCTCGGCCATATGAGGCAGTTTGCACAATATGTAAATTGGTGAGATTTATTTTATTCTGGTGTTAGAAATGTTACTCTTCCTGAAGTCAGCTTATAATGCTTTTCTTTCAGTACTGGTGATGAACACGCTCGTGGGAACTGGGCTTTTTTGGATCAAGTAGCAGCTCTGCGGTGGATTCAAGAAAATATTGAACACTTTGGTGGAGATCCAGGATCTGTCACACTCTTTGGTGTATCTGCAGGATCTTGCTCCGTTTTTGCACATGTAGGCATGCCGCAGATACACTAAAAAGTCAAGTCTTTAAAAAAAATCTTCAAAACCTCAGCGTAACATTTCATGCTTAGTCTGATTTTGGAAAGTAAGATTAATGGCACATTGTGCTAAGTCTGGACATTTCCCCTGTAAGCACATAAAAATGTGTAATTCCCCACTGAATCCAGCAGTCCAATCAAGCATAAAGCTATGGGATAAGGACCTTAATGTAGAATAAATACTTTCTATTCTTCCCTTCTTGACAGGTTTTATCTCCTTTGTCTAAGGGTCTCTTTCATAAAGCGGTATCAGAGAGTGGAATATTAATCCACTCTGATAAAGATTTACTTCCTTCAACAGATCTTAAGGTAGGTTTTGGGGGATTTTTATTTGCATTTTAAAGTCTTCGTAATCTAAACAAGGGTATTTCTTTTATCTGGTAATTTGATTAAAAGAGAAAAAGGGAAAATATGATTGCATATTATGCACCAAAGTTGATAAAATTTATTCTCACAGCATACCTGTGAATAGATAGATTAGTACTAAGTAAATTTACCTTCTGATAGTATATTTTCAGTCTCATTTGATGTTGGAAATAGATTGCATAGTTATGTGATTATAATATTTGTGTGTTGACTTAGTATTTTTGGTTACACACATGCCAGGCGAGGCTTATGTCCCTTTCCAAGCACACTGTAACTTGTACAGTGACCATGAAATCTACTATGGCAAGTTTAATTAGGATCTAGAAGAGGCATTTAGTTTTAATTCTGCTATGGTGTTTATGGAAGGCCTTTATTTGAAGTAAATTAATTAAATTTAAAGAACCTCAAACTTTAACATTAATATTCTTCTCTGTAAGTACCTTTTTATTTCTCCTCCTGGAACGGCAGGTAGTGATAATGTAAATATCTCATAAATTGATTTTCTTAATTTTCTTTCCATATTATCTCTGCAGCAAAGTATGTTGTAGTATATATATACAACCAGTATACATTAACAGTATATATAACTATATATATTTACAGTATCTATTAACCGTGTGTAATAATCTTCTGCTTATGAATTCCTTAAATTTATAACATCATAGTTAATCGTTCCTGTCTTTATTAATAATTTTCAGAAAATTGCAAGTATATTTAAGTGTGAGACGAGCAGTTCACTCTCACTATTAAACTGCTTAAGGAACCAGGAAGCAGATGATATAGTCTTTAAAAGTACGGTAGGTAAAACTTTACTTAGTAACAGATTTTTTTTTTAATGGCGCACCTGCAAAGCTTTAGCTCAGCCTCTGACCAAAGTTCATTGCTGGCCTTTTCCAGAGTTGATTTTTCTTATCTTTTGTCAAAATACCCCCTAAATATTGAACTAATTTCACAAAATTTGTAATTTTTTCAGATTTAAAATTTTCAGTGAAGTGTCACAGCAGCTGTAAACTTGTGAACAAGACTTGGGCATATGTGTTTTGATGTTAGTTAGAAGCAGCACAGGATCAGGAAACCATTACATTACTCCATACCATGACCCAACCAGCCTTGCATTTTATACGTTTGTGCCAAACAGTAGATTTATGTTACAGTGGCTTTAGATATTAAGATTTCTTAAAGCCCTTTTTCGCACTTGGAACATTGAATGTGGACACTTTATTTCATGGTTTGAAGGAAAAATGGAAAATACTATTAACATGTGATTTGATCTTTTTTATTTCTCCTTCAGGACGTACCATTTCTACCCTTAGTTGTGGATGGAGTATTTCTTCATAAGTCACCCGAAGAGATATTGGCTGAAAAAGAATTTAATGCGGTCCCGCTTATGCTAGGAGTCACGAACAATGAATTTGGCTGGAATATTAGATCTGTAATTTAATGGCTATTCTTCATTTTTTTGCATGTTTGTGTTAACTGATGCAGGCAACTCTGAGAAGGTATTTGCTGGTAGGACACCTGCTAAGAAAGACCAAAAGGCTTTGCTTTGTTGGAAATATATACTAGGTAAACTTTGCTTGTATTTTTATTCCATAGTGACCCAGAACAAGCTGGTCACAAAGCAGTGAGACAGGCTTCATCCTGCAAAATAAACTACACGGACATCCTTGGAACATCCATTTTATACAGTACTTTTTAATCCTAAAATTTTAGTCCATGATCCAGGCAGAGAGAGGAAAAGCAATGCAACATTCAAGGGCTTATTGCTAAAAAACACCAAAACCAGTCCTGTCCCTCACAACACACAATGTTCAGGATTGATACACAGAATATTTTAAAATATGACATTGATCACCGTAAAAGCTTACCTGGATGTCATTATGAACTCTGACTGCTGGTTATATCTGTGTTCCTTGTTGGTGTGCTGAAATATCTATTGTTTGAAAATTTCATGTGGGGACAGAGTATGGGGATAATACAAGTGTCCAACTCATTCTCAGAGCATAAATTATTTCTGATACGAATTCTATGAGTAACTCAAAAGTGAGCAGTTGTACAAAACTGCATGAGGTGGATTTATGTCCTCTCTCTCCCTTGTGATCTCTTCTTCATTTCCTAAGTATTTATGTTTATCTATACAGTACAAAGCATTTGTTCTGAATCTGCATCTGTGTGTCTCAGAGTGTGCTGGTACGGAGTCCAGGAAGAAAAATGTAAACTGGAATCTATTCTAATTCACTTTGCAGACAGAAGAGTCATTCTCTGTAATGCCGCAAAAGAGGAGGAGCATTGCCTTATCAGTACTTCAGCAGGTTCAAACAACTGGACTAGAGACACAGAGGCTGCCAGTGACTGTTAAGATTTCCCCTACCAGAGGGAAAAAAAGCCTTTGAGACAGAAGAAGCTTTTTGCTCCTATTCTGCCCTAATGCTTTCTAGTCTGACAAGCTTCTCAATAATATGTTTTGATTTAAGGATAGACTAGTTGGTATGAGTAACTTATGTAGAAACCTTCATGAAGAAAACTATTACTGCAGTAAATACAAGCTTTTCAAGGCAGCTGCTGCATCGTACTGTATTTTTGCCTATAATATGATGCTTCAGAAATAAACAGAATCAAGTGCAATAATTTAGTTCCAATGTTAAAAATATTGGAGAAGTTGAACGGCGCTAATAACATACTTTTTTTTTTTTTATTGTCCAGACATCAAAAATACCTGGTTTGAAGGAAATAGGAGATAGAAAGTCAATTACTTCAACTGTAGAGTTGTTTCTGCCAATGATAGTAAGTACTGTCACACTGATATGAGAAGTAAAATTTCTTCTTAATGCATGTAACAGATTTGTGGAGTTTCGTGTTCTCTAATTTCCTGCTTGAGTTACAGTTTTACTAAGACTTGAGGTCATGTTGTGTTTTGAGGAGAGTCCCAGCAAAGTTAACAGGATTCAGGTGTATGAAGTTACACAGAAATAGGATTGAGTCAGGACTGGGGTTTGGAAAAACATCATTTTCCTTCTAGACCTCTGAATCAACATTTTTGTCTTATGTATTTGTATGTAGGATTAGTAATAGCGTCACTAATCTTAGAGTATCCAATGTCTCATCCTGGCTGATGGATTTTTGAATATGTTTACATTAAATTACATGCTACTTTTAAAGTAGTTACTTTGCACTCCTAGTTTTGAAATGTATCTTTCGAGCAGCAAATTCTAACACTAAAAACATAAGCTGTGTTTGGAGATTCTGTTGGTCTTGCCCTGTAGTTTAATATTCCATAAATCTTTCAAGGACTTTTGTTGTTGCCATCTCTTGTCTTCTGAAGAAAACAGAAGCCAAGAGTATTATCAGTAAAAGTTGCTGGATCTTTGATGATTCTTGTAGAGTTTTGACCCATATAAACCTGTTGCAAATTTGACCTCAGGTGGTTTCCTTGGTCTGTTTTTTTCTGGTGTTTTGGGGTTTTTTTCCCCACAAGAAGTCTAAATAGATTTTACTTGCCATCATGGTTTCCCATAAGCATGGGTGCTACCCATTTGTGCCTTTGTGGAACCTCTGAAGTTTAAAAGATGACATTTTTAGTTGCTAATTCAGAGAGTAATAATTTTTCTGTTTGTTCCATGTTTCACATTTTTCTTGTAGGATATACCATCAGAATTTCTGCCCATGATTGTGGATGAATATCTTGGAAACACAGATGATCCTGCTGAGCTACGGGACCAATTTCTGGACATGTTAGGGGATGTAGGAGTTGTCATGCCATCCATTAAAGCATTGAATTATCACAGGGGTGAGCTAATGAATGCCATTAGGAAATTCAGACCTCTGATACATGCTGGATGAAATGATGTAGACACAAATGCTGTCGTGTGCAGGCAGCCCTGCTTGACATTCCCACTGGGAAGTTGAGGGTGAAAAAGGATATGGGTCTGCAGGACTGTGCAAACAAGTGTATGTACTCCTTTATCTTTATACTAGTGTCTTGCACTTGTGCTTATAGTCACAACATATTGAGAACAGGGAATGATAACACAGGTAAATGTTTGTTAACTTGAAGGATACAGACTTAAAAATTAAAACATATTAAAGCAACCTGGAATTTGCCCTTTGGCCCACTGCTACTTGGGAACTCAGCAGCTCTGTAGTCTGGAGATTTTCTGGTATTTAAGTGTAGACAAACCATGCTAAAAGACCCAGAACTAGAAAATAATTTGGAGATTTTTTTTTCTCTGTAAGTTTTCCTGGAGTGAATCTTTCTCTTTTTTTTGATGTAAGTGCCGTGAGTTCTTAATTTTGAATTAAAGATAAAAATACATCTTTGAATGTAACATTACATTAAAAAATGTGCCCAGTATAAAGCTTTGGACGTATTTAAAGTATTATTTTAAACAGCTAATGTCAGCTGTAATTTATGTATCTCTTCTTTAACTCTTTAAATGTTACATCTTCTAGAGTCTGGAGCTCCTGCCTACTTCTTTGAATATCAGCACCGCCCCACTGCATACTGGGATAGTAAACCAGAATATGTGAAAGCAGATCATGGAGATGAAGTTGGCTTTGTCTTTGGAGGACCATATCTGGCTGGTGATATTCAGCTACGTAGTAAGGAACAGAACATTCCATGTCCACTTATAAGTTACTCTTCTAACACTGGCACTGTTCTGTTCAGTAGCGCTACTTCCATTTTAATCAGGCTAAAGTGCATGTATTAACAGTAAGACCAAAGTAAACCCTTTCTCCTGTTAGAATTTAATACTAATTTACTATCTTCTCCATTCTTTATGTTGTACAATTTGCTGTTCTTGAAGCGCAGTGAATTACACAGGCTGTCAACAATTTAGCAAGTAGGACATTTGCTAGAAAACATGACTGTGATTGTTCCTGAATTTGCCAAGTAGGTTTGGCTGAAAAATAAATTGAAGGACAGGTCAACTAAATTTGCAGGAGATTAGCAGAGCCCTTAGGAAGCAGGAAATCTAGGCTCTCTTTATTTTTTTTTTTCCTGAGGAATTTAAGCTAGTGTCTCTTCCTTTCCAGGAAATCCCACGGGCAAGGCTTGGAACTCCATTGTTTCGTTTTCTACATGAAGATCTAATAGTTAGGTTAAAGAATATTTTGTCAATAGTCTCAATATTTAAGCATTTTATTCAAAATGGATGGGGGTCCATTGAAGAAGGATTAAGGGTGCACTCATAAAATTGCCTTCACCCTGTCAGTTTGGGCTTTCTAATAGGATTCAGGAATTTCTGGTTCCTTCAGGCAGAATCCCATGTTGCTACAGTCCAAATAGCCATGACAGTCATGGCACAATTAGATACAAGATGCCCCATCTTCAGCAACATTCTGAATCCAGCAAATTGCTTTAATTGCATATACCTAAAACATTAATACTCAGGATGGAAAATTTTCTTTCCCATGAAAAAAATTAGGAGCAGTTCTTATTTTGACAAAGAAACACAGAAATTCTACTTACTTTAAGTGAAGTAACCATATTTTCTGCTTTTATTTTTGTCATTTGCACAGTTGTTCATAGTCTGTTTCACAACCTACAAAAATAAAAGTATTTCTCTTTACTCCATTGAACTTTGGAGCAATCTGGCTATGTTGTAAAAGCATTCGTTAATCTATTACTAGAGGCTTTTGATTTAATTTATATTTTATTTTTATTTTTTACTTGTGTTAGCCTACATGAGAAAACATTAGACAGTTCTTTTTCTATGTGCCTGAATTTACTGAGAAGACTAAAATAGCAAATATTTTTCTTGATGTATTAAGATGCATTTATAACTAATTATATACTGTAAGTAAAATTACTTTCATCGAGCTGATGCAGTGGCATATGGGTAACTATATTTAAATGAGTATTCTTGGAGTGTTGAAATATGTTGAGATATCATCTTGTGTGAGAATGAAGAAATCTCTGCTCATGCTCTGAATAACAGAGAGAGTTTCAGTCCCACAAAGCTGGAATAAGATCTATGAAACTAAACCGTGTGGCCTGTTTCTTGAGTTGCAATGAGACGCAGGACACATGAGTTCTTTTTTTAGTTCTGCTTCTGATTTCCTGAAAATCCACAGGCAGATCACCTTATTTCCTTATCCCCAAACTCAGCGATTTGTAGACCAAGGATAATGATGCTACTCACATTGATAAAGAGTGCTGAAATCTCTTGGTGGTTGCTGTATTACTGACATGTTGCAGGTGCGGTGCTTCTCTTGTCATCAGTAACGAGTTGTGGCAACATATTCACAGGCCGAAACGCTGCTTCTGCAGTAGCAATGTTTTGATTTCTGCCGCATGTAATAATTAATTTGTGTTTTGTCTCTCAGGTGAAGTTACAGAGGAAGAAAAGAACCTTAGTAGGACTCTAATGAAGTACTGGGCTAACTTTGCTCGAAATGGGTGAGATTTACCACACAAATTACTGTTCTGCACTGGCTCCGTAGTGAATTAGCTGTAGTGTCAGTCATCTGTGGCTGAACTCCCCTGCAGCTGAAAAGGGCATTCACTCTTTCTTTCTTGTTGTTTACAGAAATCCTAACGGAGAGGGTTTGGTTGAATGGCCATCTTACAACCTAAATGAGGAGTACTTAGAGATAAATCTAAACCAAAAGAAAGCCAGAAAATTGAAAGAGAAGAAGGTAGAGTTCTGGAAAAAGGTGATGTTTGAAAAGACAAAAAGCAAAAAAAAGGAAAACAAGAAGGTTAATACAGAGTTATAATTTACAATCTGAATATGCACATAATATGCAAACTATTAGGATATCAGAAGAAGTTACTTCAAGCAATTTTGAGGATAAAATTATGTTTCCTTTCTTTTCATGTTTTCTTCGGAGTTGTCATATTTGCAGTTATTTGCTGTAATAATTCCAACTGATCTGCTTCCCCTTTGTGATCTTTTTCCTGGATTTGTGTCTACAACAGAGACCTCACCTATTAAACAGAGGTACCACATTTCCCCACTGCTCAGGTTTTTCTGTCACCTCCTCATGACTGAATACAGAATGTAGCAGCAACATTGTTTCACTAAAAATTAAATCAATAAAGACCCGATTTGCAAGTAAAACTGTCTTTTGATGTCAAGAGTATCAGTGATGGTACAGAAGTTTTGGTCTGATTTAGATATAGAAATGTCCTCTGTGGAGAAAAAAACCCCAACACCAATCTGTAGAATGTTTTGCTTTGTAAGTCAGTTGTACAACAGAGCTAGTATACTTCTGACTGCTCTGTTACATCATCTGTAACAGCAGCAGACTTCCATCAAATGGTAGAACAGGGAGAAATGGTCTCTGTTACACACACTTCTTTCCTTTTAAATTTAGCAATAACTCCCCTACAAGGATCGATGTTGGTAATTTTATTTTCACATTTCCCGTCTCTTCTATGGTGCTTTACATTGTGCTGTTCTCTGTGCCATCACTCAGCTCCAGATCCTCTGTTTGCGCTGGGTCACAGCCTTTCGGTACTAGCACAGGAGAGATTGGTTTGTACCAGAAATATTCCAGTGCCTTTACCAGCTGATAGGTACTTGGACTGCCAAGAGCAAGTCTGGAACACTTCATTTCAGTGTTGTCAAGAGCTTCTTTCTCTGCTATGTCTTGTTTCCTGTATCTGGCTTCTAGGCTGCTCCAGCTGTTCCAGCCATCGTCCTGACCACGTGGTTCCTCACGGCAGCGCTGCACACTTCCACACACTGGGCATCATCTCCCCCCTTTTTTTCTCTGTATCTCTGGAAGAATTTAAGATGGTTCACAGCTAATAATGTCCTAGAGCAACTAACTGGCCATCCAATCTTTCTGAATTTCCTATGTCTTCCTGCCCAAATTCTGTTGCCAGGCAGAAGATGGCAGGTGAGGTTAGACTGTTAGCACAACTGCTGTTTTGGTAAACAGAACTCCTGCTAGGCATCTGTCCCTTCTCGTTTGTTTTTGCTGACATGTTTTGTGAGGTGAATATAATCTCAAAAACATAATCTCAAAATAGTCTTGATAGATTTTCATTGCATGTACAATTCCCCTGAGGTCCTGTACCACTCCCTTTGAAAGGAGATAAACAGGCACCATTGTATGTATATGCAAAAAATAGATGCTTATGTTGTAAGTGTATGCAGAGAAGTGCAGGGGAACTGACTTCTTATGCACAGGCACAGTGCTAAAAATAAATCACAGTTTCCGTTCACTGCATTTGACAGAGCATGTACCTATCAACACAGTATAGACTGTACCTTCGTAACCGTGCAAACTAATGCAGAGCAGTTTTATTGACCTCTAGTGCCATGAGCACTAGAAAAGTCTCCCAGAGAACATCTCTACAGCTATAAAGCTATACAGCAATTAGTTATTCTCCACATTATTTTCTTAGAAGCTCCAATTTCCAGTGTTATCCCATTTGCCAGTGCACACTGTGCACTAGTCATACACTCAGAAAGAGCTGGTGTGCACGCTGGTGTAGCACTGGTGTTGTTAAGAGTGTAGCTGCTGCAGCACGGAGCTCAGTACAGAGGGCAAGAGTCTCCTGATTAACAGCGCAAATGCGGAAGTTACTCAGCACACACTGAATGTGTACCTCTGAAGCTACCTGCCAACAGTTTTTTCTCTAAGAAGTCCAGTTTAAAGTCGACTAGAATTCATTTACAGGGGTTATAAATCACACTTGTGTACATACAGTTAGGAAGATTTGGAAAAAAGTACAAAAGCACAGCCATAGTACACAGGACTATGAGGTGAGTAATATATGTGCTGAACTGACGCAGTGACTGCGGATCTTTATGGCCCACTTATGTGAAAACAAAGGTGCAAGCAGTAATCTAGAGAAATGCTGTCTCTTACAACTGAGAATTCTCATAAAATCACAAAACAGTCTTTCTGCAGCAAGAGCTACTGAGCCTTGCAAAAATAACCAAACAACCAGAGGCTCGTAGAACTACTACAACCTCTTTGATAACATGGGCAGAAAAACTCTCTCTCTTCAGCCAACTCCTCCTGGTATAGCTATGACCTAAATTCTTTAACATTGTTCCTATGCTACGGAAGTTGATAAATCATCTCTTTAGTGTCTTTAGTGTTGCAAAACTCGTGTATTGTGTTAGACACCAAACAAACATCCTTGAGCACGCAGGACTAAGTAACAGGTGGAGTATCAACCCTGCAGGAAAATATAAGATTTTTCTAGTATTGTTTTTGTAAAAAAAATCCTTTTGTGAGAATAACAATCCCTCAACTTTTGCTTCAGCAAAAGCACATTTTTCAGGAGTATTGTTTTGGATTTTGCTCTATATTGTGTGTTCCTGATACACTGATACCAAAAAGAAGTCAACAGACACTATAAAGTAAAAGTGTAGCTCCCTTCTTCAGAGTGCGGTGCGAGGTGATCCGAAATTCCTTATGAAAGGTAGTGTTAGAGCAGCAGGATGAATTTCCTGGTGCAGTGGAAGACTGCTTTCAAAGCATTTTGAAGCACATAGTTGATGACTGATGTTTTGTGAGTGTGATTTTTAAGGAGCACGAGGGAGCTGGGATGAAATATATGGAGCCAGAATGAATTATAAGGGAAAAACTCTTCACCATGAGGGTGGTAAAGTGCTGGAACAGGTTGCCCAAAGATGTTGTAGATGCCCCATCCCTGGAAGTGTTCAAGGCCAGGCTGGATGGGGCTTTGAGCAGCCTGGTCTAGTGGGAGAGAGGTGTCCCTGCCAACAGCAGAGCGGTTGGAACTAGATGATCTTCAAGGTCTCTTCCAACCTCAACCGCTCTGTGGTTTTATGATTCTCTGAAACTTGCAGGGCTGCTCTGCGATTCAGGAGGTCTCCCTGAACCCACTCACAGCCGAGCTGCCCTGTGCTCCTACAGAGGAGGGGCTCTGGCTGCCCGCGGCTGGGTTGGCTCTCTGTTGCTTTTCCTACTCAATGTTTGCCTTGCGTCACAGTTCTAGTTTAGAGAGTACATAAAGCAACACACCAAGGAAGTAAATATGTGACTAGCTTGCAAAATGGGAGCTGGGAAGGACACCTTGCTGCTGTCCTTGATTCTCACTGTCAGGGTCACAACGCTTGCAGCCACTGGTAAGCTGGAATTTGGTATTGAGAACTTTCATGCCAATCTTAAAATTGACCTTACCTGAATGTTAACAGTATTTGTATATGGTAGGCTATTTTCCAGTACATTAGAAGTTTTTTTCTTTTGGCTGTACACACTATCAAGAGTTTGGATTATATTTTGTGTGTTCACAGATCTTTTCCTAAAAAATAAATGCCTATTCTTAATTAGAACACTCTGTTGGACTTTCAGCTAACGACCTGGATCAAAAAGGATTAAGATTTCTATGCAATCACTAATGTGTGTGTATAGTAAGACAATATGTATGATATACCTGAGGGAGACTATGTGTGAAAATGAATTGTTTAAGCAAACAGAGGTGTGTGCTTAAGTAGCTAAAGCTCTTGGAAATCTGACAAGTGCTTACAAACAGACCAATGCTTTTGTACTCGCATTCCCCAGGACAAACAGCAGAGCAACCAGAAGTGGTGACCAAATACGGGAGAGTCCGAGGCTACCAATTCAAAGTAGATGCAGCTGAGAGGAGTGTAAATGTCTTTTTGGGACTTCCTTTCGCTAAGCCTCCAGTTGGACCACTGAGGTTTTCTGAACCCGAGCCACCAGAGCCATGGAAAGGGGTCAGAGACGCCACTTCCTACCCACCAATGTAAGACTGACAAAACCGTTCATATTTCCAATAATTTTGTATTATATGCAATTTCAGGACAATCAAAAGCCACAAAGATAAACTCCTTGGTGCCATCTCATTACCACCTGCCACTCTTACATTGAGAAACTAATTCATTTAGAAATCAATTAATTTCTAAAGACATCTTTACAAGCTGCTCTTTTACTAAAAATGGCTATCTAATGGGTATCAGTGATGAGCTAATGTGGGCCAGCACTTTGCCAATAAAGTTCTGGTTTGGGAGCATTTGTCCATTACTTAGGAATGTTTATAAACTGTGTAGCTTTGGAGCAGAAACAGAAAGAAGTTGAGGAAATGTTAGAATAAAATATTAGACTTAAAAATCCTTAATCGAACAAAAAGTAAACACAGACCAATTCTTGTCTGTATTGTAAATGTCTTACTCCATTTGTACTACTGCCCTTGTTCAGTGCCTCAAGCCCAGTACCATTACAGTATCAAAAGCTACCATATATGTAAAATAATTAATATGCATTTTCATTGAAGTAATTTATAGACATAGGTATTTATGGGTATATTTCTTCATATTTTGAAACATGTAAAATTACATCAGCACGTCACTGTACTGCTATAGACTGTGGCTTCTTTTTACTGATCTCCTTAATGCCAAGTTAAAGGAAGAAAAAAAAATGTACGTTTTCTGTTGCCAGCTATCTAGAAATGTACTAGCAATTGGTTTCTGCTTTGCACTTTGTTGTGGAAGTACAAAAAAGCTACACTTTGTAGCTTTGAAGTTTTAATTATTTCTGTTGTTTTCTCGTTTCTTCAGGTGTCTACAAGGAAAACTAGACGGACAGTTTTTAAAGGACATTTTTAGCATAAGAAAAGAAAAAATTCTTCTCCAAATGTCTGAAGATTGCTTATATCTAAATGTGTATACACCCATTTCTACAGAGAAACAGGAGAAGCTGCCTGTAAGCAAAATCATTATAAAATCTCAAGAAAAAATATTTTACAGCAAACCTACAACCTGTGCTATATGCAGACTTACAGGTGCATTTTCCTGTAAATAATCCGTGAAGAGTCACGGGGCACTGGTATAATGTAAGCATTTAATACAATTAAGACTGCAAGCCTTATATTCAAAGGACTGCTACCATTTGTGAAATGTAATCTGAAATCTGAAAGAGTCATGAGTGAAACAGCACAAAATAGTATGTTTTGGTTTATAGTTACTTTTTATCACTAGGACCTCTTACCTGTGCTGACTTGTTTCTGGTTTTGTCTTTCCAGGTCTTTGTTTGGATCCATGGAGGTGGATTAACTTTTGGAGAAGCTTCATCGTATGATGGCTCAGCATTAGCAGCCTTTGGCAATGTGGTGGTCGTAGCAATTCAGTACAGATTAGGTATTGTTGGATATTTTAGGTAAGGTATTTTATCTGTTTTTGCTAAGTGATTTTCAAAATTGTGCATGCAGAGGCATGCAGAATACCTGCTTATGCAAAAAACCTATACATTTCTTAATTACATATGCAACACTTGGGAACAATTTCAAGTCCCAAGTCAGCTTCCAAGTCTGTTCTAGTTTGATTGCTGTTCTAATTTCAACACTTTCTGAGCCGTTTATTTTTCAGTTGTGTAGAGAATCTGTCAGGCTGCTAATTTCTTATGCCACAAATCGTGGGTTTCTCTGCCTTTTTTTCCTGCATTGAGCAGTTAAGCAAATCTCTTCTTTCTCTGAAGCACTGGCGATAAGCATGCCCGAGGAAACTGGGGGTATTTAGATCAAGTAGCAGCTCTTCAGTGGATTCAGGAAAATATCATACATTTTGGAGGAGATCCAGGATCTGTCACTATTGCTGGAGAGTCTGCAGGAGGAATCAGCGTTTCTGCTCTTGTAAGTTCACAGCAGTACTGAGTTTCAATTACTTAGGGGAAAAAAACCACCATCCATGATCCTTTTTCTTACCTATGTGAAAAGTCAGTGAGAAAGAAGGAATGTTTCTATAGAAAGTGACACATCTCCCTGGTCTACAGTACAGTAACAATACAGAGCAGCAGTATAGCTTCTGATGATGCAAATGTTCTTTTCATACCCAAATCTTGTAGTTCAGACCCAAAATGTTATTCCTTGTCTACTAAATTAAATTCCACAAACTTTTTTTGCAGTATCAAACCCCTCAAAATTTTTCCTTGTGAGAAGAGTCCTTTAAGAGGATGTATTACCCATAATAATAAGGTGAATAGTCATGATAGCTGGACTAGATGTGCATTTTGTGACCCAGTGGTTATGTAACCAGTTTGCATCAATGTGAGCACATTGGCTAAGAGGTTCTTCATCTCCAGCCTCTCACACTTTGGTACAGAACACACAGCAAAACCAGGATTCAGTGATACCTGTTATAAAAATTCCTGTTTCATAAACTCCTGCCCTCTGGCCAGTAGTTCTTTATTCCCCTGCTGCAGCACAGCCAGACCGTCTTGGACACGTTATGTTCGATTTGTATCTGCCTTGCGGTGTAGTTTCATGAAGGCCTGGAAGTGAGGTGCTATGGGGTGGGGAAAGGCAGGCATGAACTCCTTATCTCTGGCAGTGCTGCCAAGGCCCTTTGCCTGGCTGAGCTATGATCAGAGGCTGTAGAATAAGTCTTGCAACATCTGTTTGTTTTCAGAATGTTTTAAATGGCAATTCCTGATACTGAGATTCTAAGTCAGTGGCAAGAACATAATGCTTGTCATGCTTGTTCCTGCTTTTTTACAGGTCTTATCTCCCCTGGCAAAGGGCTTGTTCCATAAGGCCATTTCAGAGAGTGGTACTGCAATCAGGGCTTTGTTCACTGACCACCCTGAGGAGGAAGCACAAGTGGGTATTTTGTGGTAATTTTAATTTTTTTTTCCAGATAGTTTTGCATTTCTTAAACTGTTTATAACAAAATGTAGAAGCGGGTTTTTTTCTTGTGGAACTACAACCACAGTCATTAAAGACAGTATTGCTGTGTGCAGACAACATAAATTTAATGATGCTTTGCTTTTCAAATACTCAAATATCCACATATGTCTGGGTGAAAACAAAGATTAAGGAAGTGAAGAGAGAAGGCAGGGAAGAAGTGTAAAGAAATACTATAAGATGTACTGTCTTCAAGAAAAGTTGAGCTGTAAGTTTTGGCTGGAAAATGACACCAGATTCTGAATACTCTTTGCTTTCTCTCCTGTTTGGTGCCTGTTGTGTGCAGATAAACAAGACTTTGGTCAATTCGTTTACATTGTAAATGAAGAGCTGACTTCAACCCAATATTTATTTTTTTTCGACTACAGGAAACAACTTCCAGGAATGTAGATTTGATAATTTGGAATATAAGAGAGACAACATTATAATGAGCTGTCTCTCTAATGACAGCTGTTATTCTACACCAAAAGACATCGTCAAAAATGGCATAATGTGCTCTTTATTACCATCTACCTCGTTATATTCTCACCATCCATCACTCTACCTCCTTTATCTCATCCTGCCTTCTCAGCCCAGCATGTTGTTTACCAGAATTACTGTCTTGGTGTATTTCTATATCAAAATATTTTGGAGGCATTATGTTTCGTCCTTCCACTGAGCCTGCGGTGTGAGGGGTTATGAAGACTTCCTGATCTCCATCTCTTTAGCTTTAGTGTCTAGCTTCAGTGACCCTTGTGCAGAAGCCTGGTCTTCCCTCTGCCAGACTCTTGGGCTAGGTGGCACATAGAGCCTTCCATGGGAACTATATGAAAATGTAAGTGCTTGTTTTTATTTATTGCAGAAAATTGCTGCTGCCTCTGGCTGTGAAAAATCCAGTTCAGCTGCAACAGTTGAATGCTTAAGAGAAAAAACAGAGGAAGAGATATTACAGACAATAAAAAAAATAGTAGGTCAAATTATACTTCCTGCATTTAAATGAGACTTCAAATTTTTTCATAACAGGATATCCTGTTTGTGTGTTGTAATACTTGAGGTGAATGTAACCTCTGACTTACTTGACCTTTTCATGATTTGACCACACTGCAGCTATGTTATACCTCACCTGAAAAACGTGAGCAGGTTACTTCCCTTTCATTCTGCATGGAC
>NW_009707161.1:307-4307 GCF_000703405.1 Apaloderma vittatum | reverse complement strand
TTCCTTCTGTCACACTCTACCAGGAGAAGGAACAGAGTGTAGGAAATGTCACAGTTTCTCCTGGAGAACCTGAAAATTAATTACTTCCTTTGCACTTTCAACACAAAAGTTGGTTTTTATCCCAGTGCTCCACACATCCCTAACAGGCTAGAAGTAAGAGGTAAATTGGACACCATCACCTGTGTTTCACGAACATTAAAAGTATACTGCTAATCTTCACAGAATCTCCTGCCTAGTGCAGAAAATATGTCAGAGAAAATTTACAGATGGCTTTAATACTATTACTTCTTATATTTTCAATTGGCACTAATTCTGTTTTGTTTTGGAACTAAGTAAAGATCTGTGGGTTTTTTTGCTAGAAGCATTCATGTATTAATGAAGCTTTGTTTTGTTCCCAGCCTTTCTTGTTCATCAGTTCATCTGCCGATGGCGTATTTTTGCCAAAGAGTCCCAAGCAATTACTCTCTGAAAAAAGGATCACTGCAGTCCCATACATAATAGGAGTAAATAACTGTGAATTTGGATGGGTGCTTCCTAAAGTAAGATACTTAAAATATTGTTATTTATATATTTTTTTTAATACAAATTTTCTAATGAATATGATTCTCTGTATCATGCAGATAATGGACTTTCCACCTTTTGAAGATGGTCTGGATAAAGACGTTGCACGTCAAGTTTTACAGGACTTCTTACCATTATCACTTAAGGTAAGAGATAATTTTCAGAACAACCCAGCACTGCTTCTTCACTGGTCTGGTTCTGCATTCATACTCCTGGAGGGGTACAGTTTAGAGGCAAACATTGTTCAGCTTTGTAACCAGAGCGGTAATGGGAAGCCATGTATTCCTGTTGCCATTAACTATTAAAAATACACTCTAAATTTCTATCCTTATAGGCCTCTCTTTTTACAAAGGAGGTCTGTGGAAAACCAGGAGGGATTCAGGTACCTAAAAGTAGCTCTCCTGTGACAATTCAGATACCCCAAGTTATCCAAGACACACATGGTACCAGCAGGTCTGACACAAGACCTGTAGAACACACCTGTCTGAAGCAATGGCTGGGGACTAGAAAGGATAACCTGAGATGTTTAAAATTAACCTGGCCACGCTCAGGTTTCTTGAGGTTTTGCTTCCCTGTTGTTTACATACCTCTTAGCTTTCTGATACCTTTGTGCTGTCCTGAAACTACTAAATATAGAAAAATGCAGAATTAATGGGTAAGAATTAAGGACTTTTTAAACATGTCCAGTACTTGCAGTGGATCAATCAGTGTCACACACATCCATCATGAACTTGGGAAGGCAAAGCCCAGACTTGTTCTGAAAGGGAATAAATTAAGGCCATCTGCGATAATACATGAATTTTATGAAATCCAGCAAGATTTCTTTTCTGTTATGAGGGTTGTTTCCATAGAAGGGAGAAAAGAGGACCTTATCTTTTTATCAGCATCACTGGCTGATGTTTAGCTAAAGATGTTTGATCTCTAGATCACGCAAACCTCTTTTCCCTGGGAACCTACATCTGGTAGCTGTAACTCCCAGTTCTGAGCTCTGAGCCACAGTCTGACATAGCTGAGGATTTTCTCTGAAAGAAGGTAACGTTTGGAGTCTAGCCAGGGACATGTGGACGGCACACTCAGTTAGTGTCATTGCTCTTCATAATACTCATCATCATTACAAGAAGTGTTTGTATTGTTCATTTCAGGTTGTTACTTCTGAAGTTGTTGACCAAGTATACAATGAATACATAGGGAACGCAGAAAACCGTGCTCAGGTGCGAGATGGCCTTCTTGATGCGCTAGGAGACCCTCTGCTTGTTCTTTCCGCCGTTGAAGTGGCTAGGTACCACAGAGGTATGTCTCCAGTCCGGAGGTGTGTTTGCAGACAGTGTGCACCACATTTCATTATCCAAAGAACTGACAGTGTTTTCATTTTATCAAAACCAGCTTGTGATGAAAGTTTCTCATCTTTGGTGGCAAGCATTTTCAGCTCTCAAACTAACACTCTTTTGTATATTTTCTACTAGATGCTGGCAACCCAGTCTACTTTTATGAATTTCAACATCGACCCAGTTCAGTGGCAGGTGTTGTACCAGAGTTTGTAAAAGCAGATCATGGAGACGAGGTTCTGTTTGTCTTTGGAAAGCCATTCTTAGCTGGTGATGTATCCATGCTGACTAAAGCATTCCTTTAAAAACATTACTATTCATTTCACTTACTGGAGGGCTTTAGAATAGACTTTCTCTTTTAGAAACATTGGAAACAACATAAACATTTTCTGTCTTTAACAGTAGTTACTTTTCATGAAGTCATTCATCTGCAGTTCTCAGAGCTCTGCTCCAGTAACCCCCCTGTAGAACAGATTACAGCCTATTGGAATTGATATAGCTGCGACTTGCTCAATTATTTAGTTTTTAATGCTGCCATTTCATCTCTCACTTCACAGGGAATGCTACAGAAGAAGAAAATAAACTTAGCAGAACTGTTATGAGATACTGGACTAACTTTGCTAGAAATGGGTGAGAATCACAATGCTAATTACAGTTCAGGTTTTGTCTGTGGTGCCTGAAACATACTTATATGCCTGAAGCAATACTTAGGTAGTGGTTCCTACAAATGTGGCAGAATTTAAGATAAATACTGAATCATTTTTTTTCTATTATTAACAATTGCGAGAAGAACCTGTAAATGAACATGCAGACCAAAAAAAAAAAAAATCCAAGAGCCATTACTCCATCTGCAAAGGATCCAAAAATAATGGTAATTATTAAACTTTTGTTATTTCACTGATAAGCATTTTAATAAAAAAGATATCCAACTATTCAGGCACTATAATGACATAATCTGAGCTCATGTGAGTTTTCTGAAATGCTCTCAACGTGAGCAGTCAGAGCACAACTGGCCGGCAAATGGCAAGCTAACTTTTCTTTATATGATTTCCAGAAATCCCAATGGAGAAGATTTGGTCCACTGGCCTCAGTATGATCTGGATGAAAGATATCTGGAGATAGACCTGATGCAAAAGGCGTCAAAGAAATTTAAAGAACGCAAAATGAACTTTTGGACACAGCTCACAAAACAAATGATGCATGAAGGGAGAGAACACGCAGATTTATAAAAGTTGTACAGTTTGCTTTTAAAACCCAAGGTAAAGCTGAACGAAATTAGTTTGTCAGGATGCATAGTTTAATAATCACCTTCTAATGCACTATTACATAATCTTTTGTCGCAATCACAGTGTAAGGAGAGAATCAAGGGAAATTTGGAATGTTTTTGGGACTAAAAATCATTATTTAATGAAGCAAGCAGAAAAAAACCTACAATCTACTCAGTGGATATCAAAACTGAATAATGCTCCTGTGAGAAGGAGGAACGAGGGGGAAATTGGTATGTTGAAGTCTGTAAGAAATTATCTTTATAGACTATATCATGGGAGTCAGATTATCTGTTTATTCCCCTCTTCTTTCAAAATAGCATGGTCAGTTGTCATTCTTACAGCCTCTTTCCTTTTTCTGTATTGGAAACAGCTTGTAGGGAGCAGAGAATCCCTAAAAAAAACATCTGTAAGATGAACTAGACATCTCACAAAGATACAAAATCACTACTTGGATTTTTTAAAAAAAATTATAAATAAATGTTTCTTGATTTTCTGGAACTTCTGTTTCTTTCAGTTAACTGATATGGGCTAATTCCAAGAGGTTAAATCACACTCAAGAAGCCAGAAATGTGCCCACTTTCTTTCTTCAACCTAAAAGGTTTCAGATATAATTTCTTCAGCTTTCTTTGCAGAACGTGAGCCTCGAGGCTCTTGGGTTTTCAGAGTATTCTGTGGTGTGATTTATCAGTTCTTAATCCCTTCCTGGCAGAAGTGCATCCATCACAGGAGTGCCCGTCATCCATGCTTTGCTTCCCCTGGGAATGGCGGTGAAGCAGGCACGCTCACAAATACCAAGAGCAACGTTAAAACTGTGAAAATGGAACTGGCCAGCTCTGCGCAGTCTAT
>NW_009707161.1:0-277 GCF_000703405.1 Apaloderma vittatum | reverse complement strand
GGGAAGCCAGGACTGCGCACGGGATGCGGCAGCACAGCCCGTGCCCGGCTGTCTGGGAAGGGCACCCCCTGGAGAGCTGCTCCGTGCCCAACTGACCTGGTGGAAGCAGGGGAACAGCTCTAGCTTTGGTTACTTGTTCACTGCACAATCCAGCGGGCGTTCATGCATTCCAGCACCAACCCAGCTCAACCGCTCCTTGCCCCAAATGCTCCAAACCAACCGCGGTAACAGCGCAGCGCGGGGAGGGCGCTGCCCGTGGAACGCCCTTCTCGGCGGG
>NW_009707160.1:0-537 GCF_000703405.1 Apaloderma vittatum | reverse complement strand
ATCTCCTGGATTGCTTGTTCCCCGCCGTGTTCTTCTTCGAATTGATGTCTGGGGGACTAAAATCCCCCCTGAGGACCATGGCTTGTGATTAAGCAGCAACTCCTATTTGCTTATGAAGGGCCTCATCCACTTGATCCTCCTGATTGGGTGGAGTATAGCACACCCCCACTGTAAAGTCTTCTACCCTTCCTTTCACCCTGGTCCACAGGCACTCGGTTCTTTCATCACCACTCGCCAGGTGGAGCTCCATGCATTCTAGCCTTTTATGGACATAGAAGCTTTTCTGAAATATGATGGGAAAAGCTGCACTTTCCTTTTCAAGAAGAACAGCAGTAAATTTAAACATCTATTTCATAAGGATATTAAGAGAATAAATAATTGTGAATTGCCAGATTTTTTTGTTGTATATTCTGTAGTTACTTGAGTCCATTGATAGAATTACTGTCTGGTAAGTCAAATGTTCCTAGCTTTTATTTTGCATTATAATACAGATTTCTGTTTCTGGGTCACAGAATCATAGAATTATTGAGGCTGGAA
>NW_009707159.1:46346-46642 GCF_000703405.1 Apaloderma vittatum | reverse complement strand
GGTCGGTGTTTTGTTTTTGTTTTCTACAAGGCGAACGCACTCGCCTCGGTGCAGCTGCGGGCAGGTGGCGGTCGGCGCCGTGGGGACGCCCAACAGCTGACGCTGATGCGAAGCCGAGCCCTTCGGAAAGAGTTAAAACTCGGAGAAAGCCATTTAAATGAAGGCTTTCACAGACCTTTGCAGCAATAAAAGGCAAAACGGGTGTGTTGTAGGTAAACCGAGCACGCATGCCACAGGCAGGGGGGCCTGGGAACAGGAGGCACAGCCTGGGCAGGGCCCGGAGGCAGCAGCCACCA
>NW_009707159.1:0-46300 GCF_000703405.1 Apaloderma vittatum | reverse complement strand
TGCTTTCAACATAAACGCACCTCAGGGCACTGTCATGCCTCTGTTAATGCCCAGACCCAGAGGGCTCATTGGTGCCCAGCCCCAGGCCTCTGGTGCTCCTGCCCGGCCTCTTCAGGCTTCAGGCCCTTGTCTCCTCGGTTCTCATCCCCAGGTCTCCTCAGGCCTCAGCCCCAGGTCTCACAGAACCACAGACTGTCAGGGCTTGGAAGGGACCTCGAAAGATCGTCTGCAGAGCAGGCAGGGGCTGCTCGAAGCACAAACTCTGCCCAAACAGGAACAGCAGCACTCATGGTTTCTACAAATACTCCGCGTAGCGCAAAACCTTTTTTTTTTGGTGTAGTTTTACTGACCTCTATGGAGGCAAAATCCATTGAGTCCGTTCAGAAGAAGGACCACCTAAATCACGGTGTTTCATAGGAATAACGAAGTTGCATGGAACCTATCCTCTCACAGAAAACGTGTTTGCCCTTTGGTTCAAAATGTCAATTAGAAAATCTTTCAACAAGAGAAAAAAAAATACCTTACCATGATCAGAGTTTTGACAACTAAACCGCAACCAACTTATTTTATAATTAGATATGACTACTCATGCTTTGTACCTATTAGCCATTGCACTCCCACAGTGAAATAAAAATAAAGTCCAGAATGTTCAAGATCCTAGATGTGGTATTTCTTTATTTTAAAATACTAAGCGATTTAAATACCAAGATGGATCTGTTCTGGGAATACCTCCCTCTCCCTCCCAAGGCAAGCCCCGCACCGTTACCTGCCCTGCTACCCAAACCTGCGATGAGCAGGACCAGCCAAGGGTGGAAAAAACAACTTATTCGCTGCCCTGGATCTGTCACGAAGGTCTCAGCAAGTTGCCAGACTCCAGTTTTCAGCAAGCCAGAGCGTTTCAATATCGCAAGGCCAGCTGTTCTGCCCACCCAACGGCCTCCTCCATCCTCAAAACCACCACCTTCACATGCTGTACCTAATACAAGAGCGCAGAGCAGAAAAGGAATTTGAAGAGAAAGGCGCTGTGGTCCAACACAATGAGCAATTCCTCAATTACTCTGCTGTGCTATGGAGCTACCCCTTAACCAAGCAACCAAGCTAGTCTGCATTTATTTCAGTGACTGTGCTGGAGGCCACCTGCTCCATCAAGAGCTAAGACATCTTTCTTTTTTTAAAATAAAGCTAAAGCCTTAGTCTAAACCCCCTTGATTTCTCAGCCTGTCTAACATATGCTGGATGGCAGATCATGTCAGAAGAAGCCTGTAGCCCATCTGTCGCCAGAGAACTGAGTCTTTACATTCTGCCAACGCAGCTTCAGCTGACAGTATGCTACATTACGTATTTTTCTTTTGTATGAAGAGTAGAGGACTGTCCAGCTCAGTATCACTCTCAAACTAGTCTTACTAGCTCAATGCATGAGTAAGAATCACCCCATTAGTAAAAGATTTGGCAGGCAGGATGTCACCAGTTAAAAGATGATTGCCCACTCATGAATACATGATATAACACAGATCTGTTTGCCCCAATACTGGATTTTGATTGGGGATATAGCTACGTACAGAGCTTGAATGTCAGTATAAAACTATTTGAAGAGAGCTCGGAAGTCAGTGGCCAGTTTGCATGCAAATATATACACATACTATAAAATATTTTCTACAAAATAAATTATTACCTTTAAACTGGAGATCAACCTAGGTTCATTACATGTTGCAGAAAAGACAGTTTAAAGAGCAAAATTTACTTGGGCTCTATCTTGCATGAAACTGGGAAATTTCCAAGGAAGGAGAAGGCACTGATTGCATTTCACTCTCTAAGCAAACCTCCTCCGAGTCACTTGTGACTAAGGCACTGATTCAGTAAAGCAAATAATTCTTCAGCCTGTATTTTAAGATCAGTTAGATGAGTTTGTCCGGTTATATGACTAAGCGGTTTGACCTGGCATTTTAGTAGTTGAGGATATAGTACGGACACTCCACCTGTGGTGGAGACAGCAAAAGGAGATTCTGATCCGTACCACTACTGATGTTCCGCTGGCACTTACTCTAGAAGTATGGCAAATACAACATCTTCTCAAATACCTTTTGTTTAAATTGCCCAGTGCAAGACCTGCCGTGCACCAGTCCTATTTGCTGTTTGCCAGAGGTAGCTGCATTTCACAAGCTGTCAGAGAGTCTCACTTTATCTGAAATGCCACATGCCATTATTTCAGAGAAACTCAAGAGAACTAACTTCAGCACCTTCGTTTTTACCACCTATCTCCCTCCTACTCTCTGACCTGCTTCTCAGGCTCCAAATAAACATTGATTTTTATTTTATTGGTAGGCAACAAAACTGGAACAAATGACTTTCGGCAGAACATGTTTTCTGTTACAGCTGAAAAACTATCAGACTGATGTCCTTGAAATGCACAGTGTGACTAATGCCCAGCTTGCAAGGACCCAGGAGGACACATTTATTGCACTCGTCAGAATGGAGCCGAGCAGCCAGAAATGGAAAGATAAGGTGATAGGTAAAAACGAATGCCTTTGCTTGCTACTTAAAGGAAGCCAGTGCATGCCATAAATACAGAGAGAAGCGAGACATGCTCAGTTAGGTCAACGGCAGATCTGCATCTGATTGTTAGAGCTCAGGATCATAAATGCTTTTGAATACACATGGAATATGCACCACTGGGCTAGACATTAGACTTGGACCCTCATTCAAAAGGACAGGTTTGGGGAAGGGTCCAAACTTCAAGTGGTCTAGAACTGGGTTGAGAAAGCGGTCCAGTCTTTCGAACAAGAGGCTACAATGGGTTTTGGGCTTCTTTTTGTCTGAGTACAATTAATGTCTGCATATTAGCTTGTTTCCAGATTGTGGCTGTTTTTAACAGGAAATTAGAACTCAGAACCCAGCTTTATCTCTGCTACTGAGCATTTGTTTTATCACAGCTGCCCTGAAACCACTTCTGAGAGGGGACCGATTGTCATAGAGACTGTGCAGTAATTAAGCTCATGAGGGAGTTGCACGAACAGCCAAACAAAATATTAGATGAAGGCAACAACAGACCAGTTTCTGAGAAGCTGTATTACAGCTCCACTCTAGCTACTCCCATTCCCACTGAAGACAACAGGAGAATCCCAAAATATTTTGGGAATTTGAATTCTGGTATTTTTTTCATTCTGATATGGCTTTATCAGTCTCAGCCAAGCAGGAAGAATGAACAATAATGACACTAAGAAAAAGATAAGTAGAGGTGAATATAAAAAATTAATTCTTCACAAAGAGACCTATGAAACCACAGAGTGCTCTTGCAAGGCAGCAGGCAGGAGCGGCTTCTTTTGGGTCACTCAGGAGAAAATTCCACACCAAAATGCAAGAAGAGAAAATGCTTGAAGAGAAAACATTCAGAGATGACCTGTTACTTTTTTTCTAGCCTTGCTGTGCCTAACATACACAGCAGCAGTCCTCTGAACACAGAGGCAAAAAATCCCTGTGGTTTTAGATTTGGTGGATGAAGATTTTGGTTTTTTAATGCTTTGGAACCTGACTGTATATATTAGAGGAGAAAGAATTAGAGGACTGGTTTTCCCCACACTCGAAAATTTCCAGAACTGCTTTGATCATGTGTGAGAATTGATTTAGGGGATGCAAATGAAGGCCTTGGCAATCTGAAGAAGAAAATCTTCTCCCCTGACATTTCTGAATGTTCAGAGAATTCTCAAGAAGCCATTGAAGTATGGGTTCATCAGAGAGACAAAAAGAAAATTCAATAAGCGAAGAGGTACATAAAACCAAGTCACTTCCTCACAAGAAAACCAGCAGCATTAGCAATCTTTCTACCTTGTTTAATCCTTTTTTCTCCTGTTTATACTTACCTTCTCTTGCAAAACATGCATCTAAAAAACATAAAAGCAATGAAGGAAAGATGCAAGTCTTTCCTTACAGAGAGAGAGACTGAATATTCTGCAACATCATTATAATATTTTACAACTCATTAGCACCTTCCATCCTAGGATCTCCAAGCATTTTACAAGCGTTAATTAATGCACTCTCACAATACTTCTGTGAAGTAGAAAGGCAGGTGTCTAGATATTGTGATGACAGGTGCATTACAATTGAACAAGACAGAATTTCTAGGCTTTTCATTTGCATATTTAGGAAAGCAGGGCACAAAGAGGGTAGGTAGAATGATTAAGAACTGCAATACCTTGAAATACCTTGAATTAAGAAATACTGTAACACCTTGAAACACCTTGAACAGACTGGCTTTCAAGCACTTAGCTAAAAAGCAATACTTGGCTTCAGGATGTCATAAAATTTAGGCTTTATTAACCTAAGTCTTTGCATCTAATACCACAATGGCTAATTTAAGTTGTCTTATATAAATAGGAGTCTCAATGAAACTGGATCAGTTTCTTAAAAATGGATTTCTTTACTTGAAGGACTTCTGAGGTTTCTTAAGTCCCTGAAACCACTGTGGCCTCTGAAGAGCATTAAATAAATTATTTGTAAAGCTTAGCTAGGGAGAGCAAAGAGGGAGAGAGAGCAGAAAGTGAAACAGCATCAGGAATAAGTTACTTTACTAAACATCCTCTAACTCAAGAAAGCAAGAATTACTGTCAGGTGCTCTGGATGAGCCTTTCTACAACACCTGTCCAGAAAAATACCAAGGAGCCAGTGGTTCTGTGTTGTTTCTTCAGGTACTGTACTGCCCTGTTCTGAAGAGCGGCACCGTGGGCCATCCCCACAGTAACCACTGCCTGACCTCCCTAATTTATATAGAAAACTGAACTACTGATTTATGCTGTGTGGAAGGGGGAGGAGGGAGGACGGGGAAGAAGGAGGAAACAATAAAAAAGGAAGAGGAACGAATTATGGGTTTTCTTTCCAGTTCTATCACAGATATCCTTTTGGTTCAGTGATTAGCCCCTGCCCATTTCCCTATCTGACAACAAAAGTACAATTCCGTACCGTGTCTCAAAGGATGGATGGATAAACCCGCTCAAATCTTTGTACCAGGTACTGGTGACAGTGCTTAAATTACTCAGCTTACAGATTTTTTTCGTATTCTTTAGGATCATGGTATTCAGCAAACATCTGGTCATACAACGAGGTTTTCCTCTTCTCTCTGCCTGCCTTCCTGCAAGGAAGAAGAGACGAGCCATGGGCATGAGTATTCCCCTCCCTAAGAGCCATATGGGAATGTAAAGGCATTCTCTGAATTCATTACCCTGCCCCACAATATGATTCCGTCTTTGTACGGGCAAGAAAATGGATGTTAATTTATTCCTTATTGCTAATTTGAAAAGGAGCACAAACACAACAGTTCCATTGCAGAGACTTCTACCAAGGGTGTAGTTTAAGCACAATTATGCGCTATTAGTACATTTGCTCTTTGTTCCTGTGGCATATTAATTACATGTCTTGTATTCTGATAATTAACACAATTATACTCTTTATTTGCCCCTTTTGGTAGACAGTATTCTTGCATTTTCTTCAGATAACCAAATTTCCGTAGGTAAAAGGAGCCAAATTATTACATATTAATAAAATGAAGTAATGTTTTTTTAACTGAGCTTACACAGAGAAGTTCCAGCAGCGTTCTTCAGTGAAAAGAAAGGCAGATGCTCTCCTGTTGGGCTGCAGTCTCTCAGAGGCTTCAAAAAGGAACCCAATTTACATGCCTCCAGTTGGTATCCAGCAGCAGGGCCCTAAGGAGTGTGCTGGCGCTGCCGCACGCAATCTCAGCAACGTCACCGCTGCTGCTCAAAGGCTCGCTGCTACCACAATCCTCAGCCTCCCACTGACATCAATGAAACTCAATGACATTTAGCAAAAAAAAAGTTACAACTGCTCAACCGAGATGGTTTACAATTGCACTGGTCATCCACAAACGAACACTTAACAGATATTCCACAGAATTATTGAGGAACAAAACAAAACCACCCCACTGTTACAACACTATAAGACAGTAAGGGGGGTAAATTGGACTAAATTAAGTAGGTATGTACTACATGGACACCCCAAAGATTTCTTTTTTTTAGCTCCAGGACAAATTATTGTTGCTCTGAAAAGAAGTTACTGTTTCTCCACAGTTTTCTCTGAAAGGATACCTGAATCTCCACTAGGTCTCATACACTGGTGTGGATAAAAAAGCCCGACTGTGGGGAGGAAAACAGACATCCAATGGCTTCCTTCAGTGAGCAGCTGTTTGGGAAAGGAGGAAGAGAAGGTGCAAAACATTATGTCTTCCTGCAACAGGGCAGAAACTCAGTAGAAGGCTGCTGAACATCTGTCCCCGTGTCCTTTGTGCCCAGATGTCCGGAGGGTCTGGCTGCGATGCAGTTGTGCTTGCAGGACATGGGTGTCACCCAACAACGCCAACGTCCCTCCCAGAGCCAGCAGCAGGCATCCACTGCTTTCTGCTGGCTGGTAAAAGTTTTACCAGTAAGGAAACGTGAGCTCGTTCGTGGTGCCCTTCACTGTGCCTGTCTCCACTGCTGGGGATTCCCTCCACAGAGCACTGCGCTGCCTTCCCGTCCCTTGGGGAAGAAGAGAAATAAAACCTCAGCAGACAAACACTTGTGTTGAAAAAGCTTGCTCTGCCTTTCCCGAAAACACCATCTGGGATATTTTTTATTTTCCATGGTTGACTTGTAGACCAAAACTAAGGGCTCTCTGAATACAGTTTTATTATTCTCAATGCAGTTAAACACCCACAACCACCTCCCAAAGCTGGTCTTAGGACCCAACAGTATTGACCCTGTTTGGAGAGCACAGAGCTCTTGGTCTAAGTGTTTGCAAAGGTAAGATTTTGAGACAGGACAGGGCTGCTACGTTCTCTTCCTGGTGACACCACTGACATTCTACTCACAGAGGAGTCCCGTAATTCCTCTGCGCCGCATTTATCCTCTCAATTTAAGGCAAGTTGCCTATTCCACAAGGAGTAGCAAGACTTCATTAACTGTTTGTAAAGTACTTTTAAGATCCTAGGATGAAAGCCTCTCTAGAAATTCAGAGTAGTATTATTTTCATTAAAAAGGCTGCTTTTCTAAACACCCTGTTATTACTTGACCATATATATCATAAATAGCCAGCCTCAATTTTCAAACAAATCTTAAGCAGTGCAAAATCTGATACTATTCTAAATACACTATGCAATAAGAAATATTCAGAAGAATATTATGCAAGAGTACAAACACATCAGCATGATCCCTACCTGACTGTTCATCGACTTTGGTCAATGTCCAAGTTTATCTCTATTTTCTTGAGAATGCATTTGGAGTACAGACTGCAAACTCTTAACTCTGCAGACTAGAAGAAAGCTACCAGGTTTAACTTTCTTATGCTTTAGCTACTGAAGTCCTACACACTTCTTCCCCTGAACTGAGCCCTGTGCTCAGCGGGGCTGGGCAATAGGTGCTGCAGCCACAGTCCTAACATCAAGTCCCTCTGTTTGCACAGAGGTGTAATCTGAATTTTAATCACGCGATATTCGATTTCGTAACATTACATGCAAGCGCCTCCTACTCAGAGAAACCAGGGAACTGCGTGGTGCTGTAAACGGGCCCAATGTTGCTGTCTCTGGAGCTGATGTGAACACTATTATTTAGATGTGGAAAAATGGGATCCATTTTGCTAAACAGTTCTTCTGAGACAGAGTTCTAGTTGCTGTATTTTCCACATCACTTTTTTTTTTTTTAAAGACAACAAAAATAAACTAAAACCAGGCGATTGTTTCTCTTGCAATTGGCTTCAAGCAAACTGTTCTTCCTCCACTGGTAGTATCTGACATGAACTCCTCTCCACTCCTGGCCTGCTCACGTTCATCACATCTGGCAATAAGTCTGCAGCTTGACCAGATGTTTTCCATATAGTCTCAAAGTGTTTCGCCCACTGATACATTAAAAGCTTCACAAATCTCTGCCAGGCAAGGTCAATGCCTTACTAGCTACTGAAGAAAACAATTAAGATCCCGTGTATCAGTCAGAAAAAGTGTCTTCAATGAAATTTAAACTTGATGTAGACGTCCCAATTTCTGAGACTGTGTTTTAGCTACATAAACTATCTCTGGTGCTCTCAAAAGTCCCATTCAAAACTATCTGCTCCAGGAGGAAAGCCCCCTTTTACGTGTTTGGGATTTTTTTCTCTTTGTCAAAAATGCCAGGGCTCCCAGCCTCTTTTTAGCAGCTCCTCGGCTATTTAAGTTACAGTCTCATCAGACAAGAGTGCAGCTAAATCCTTTGTCATTTCACATACTTACTTCTATTCTGACAGATACCAGTTGTGACCTTTCCTTGCAGTAAGCCACTGCCCTCCTGGCCTTCCCTCTAATTGCAGATTTGCTAATCATGTTTTGATCACCCACCCATCTAATCGCTGCCTGCTGCAAGCCAGGGAGCCGGCCCTATTTTCAGCGAAGAAGAGCATAGCACGCAAACGCGATGCTTGTGTTCTCGTCCGTATGGAAGGGATCAGAGGATTAAGAGGAACAGTCAGCCCTGATTAATGCTGCCGAGTGAGAGCTCCTTGCCAACAGCAGCGGCCGATTGCCTCCCCGTGGGGAGCTCCAAGGCAGGCCGTCTCCCTACAAGGACACGTCTGTCTTCTGTTTTTAAAGCTAGATGCCGCTTTCCATCGCTACTCTGCAATAGAAGGGAGGTTAAATGCTGCCAGCAAACTGTCCTGGGGTGGAAAGGTTGCGTTAAAGAAGGTTCTGGGAATGTACTGAAGGTACAAACAGAGGTTTGTTTCTATCACTGACTCAGCCGCTGACCTACCACCAGCAGGAAAACAGCACCATTCTGCTCAGTGGTTTTGTACAGGCTGAATGGGCGTTATGAACGTATTAGCCTTAAAAGGGAGCCGGCAAAGAGCCGCCTTGTCTTAACACAGCAGGAAACTAACACACTCTCAGAACTAAGGCTCACGTACGCAGCATGCCCAGCATCACCACGATTTGTACTCAGCACAAAGGTAAAGATGTCCTCCCACCCCCAACCAATCTAATATATGTAAGTGAATCTGAGTGATTTAGAATAATGACCCCATCCCAAGCGGCGCTGCTTTAATGTATCCATTAGATTGTTAACTCCATGCTTTCCTCTACTCCGTGAAGGAAGAGCAAACATTTCTAGTGAGTTCTTTCGTAAAGGCTTCTGTGCCCCCTTCTTCTACGGGATCCACTTCTGCTGGACCCGATACAACGTTAAGGACCATCCTACTACCTAGAGAAACATGCAGCAGCCCTGAATTTCCATTTCTGTATCAACAATGAGCCTCTGATGTAAGACTTCCTACACTTTCTCCTTCTGCTCTGTCCACTACTCTTCTGCCTGTCAAGAGCAGACCAGCTGAGTAAGTGGAATGACACACTGTCTGCTGCAAAGGGAACGGGGGGGCTGTAAAACCCATGTTGTGATAAACGACTGAAGAACGGCGCATTCTAACAGCACACGTTTCTCCATGTTTACTGCTGCTCCAATGATACATTGCCCACCGAGTGTAAGTAAAAAGCTTATGAGATGAGACAGGCGTATCATCCCGTCTGACGCTCAGCTTACACAGGCAGCTCCGGGGAGCGTGAGGAGGAGCCTCTGGGAATGCCTGGTGTCTGTGTAACGTCACATTAAAATACAACTCAGGACAGGTCAAGTATTTATTGACATGATCTACAAATGAGCCTGAGTGCCCCTTTTTCACCAGCTGGAACAGGAGGTATGACAGCCACAATTCCAGAGGCTCTGCAACGACTCGGACAGAGCGAGATGCAGAGGAGCCAGTCTTTCTGCAACAAACAGGTGGAACAACGTGACATCTTTTCCATTTGTTAAAGCCACGATTTATGCACAAGATTATCACATGCCATTTTATAGTCCTAATCTTAGACCCTGAAGTTGCAGGGTAGACTAGAGTTTTTGACCATTTTCTAAAGTAATGTCACTAGGAACCAGTGAGACATCTCAAACAGAAGAGATACTTGAGCAATGAAGGGGAAAAAAACCCCTAAGTATCTGTAGAATAGCCTTTTTTCAGTAAAAGGCACACAAAGCCACACATCATACACTAGATATGCACAAGAGAGTTCTGCATTAGAACATCTTCGTATCCTTTTCCCTCAAGCATCTCTGCTCCCTTTGCTGCCCAGCTCTCATTCTGCCTGACAGCTCCTTAATCACAGGATCTCTGTCACATGCATAAAATATTATTTAACCTCCAGCACAGAGGAAAATGCATTTATAACCTACTTGGTTTTCCCCTTTAATCTCCCTCTTTCTCCCCCCTTACTGCTCCCCCTCTCTTTTCAGTAGCTCTAAGCAAAGAATGGTGCTAACAACCTTCAGAAAGATTTATTCAGGTCCAGACAGGAACCAACTCTTCACACTCTGTCAAGATAGGAAACGAAAGAAACAACACACATGACCTCTTCTTTCTACCCAGGTGTCAGAACACACTATCCCACCAGATCACAAAAGCAGCATCGCCTCTCCTGTGAAGATGTCATTATGTGTCATTTTAGAGTTAGAGAAACTGTTTAAGTGTGGCTGAAGCTCAACTAAGTCACTACCCAGCCCTGCAGACTGAATGTTGCTTATGATCCCCAAGTGGTACCTAACACTTCTTGTGTTCCAGAGGTATTTTTGTGCCTTTGCTCTACAGCAACCTGACACAAGTTGATTCTAATGTTTCTTCTGTCTGCACTGAATTCAAGGTGTTGACTTTAAGCCAGGTCTACCAGGTCTAGGATCTTACTACGTAAAAGACTCTGTGATCCACCTCACCAGTACGTACACCACGGTGCTTTTTCTGACAAATTCTTATAAGGACAGAGGAAAGATTATTCTCTATAGGATATTAGCTGCAAATGTTCCCAAACACAGCAGTGTTACTACGTTAGCCTACTATTTACTAGAACAGGTACATATCTGAGCTTTGCTGGTTTTGGTGTCTGCAAAACCCTTGGGAAGCCTTTCCTGTTTGTTGTTGGCGGGTTGTTCACCGAAACACTTGTCACTTATCTAAATCTTGCCTCCTCCTTTTGACAATGGCACTGAAAGTGGAAAGATTTAATTCCCGCTTTGCTCCACTTCTCTGACATCTCGACTTTGTTCCATTTGGAGAAAGGACAAAAAAAAAAAAAGTAAAAATGATCACACGGCTACACTAGTCAGGCTAAGTCCAAATGTCCCACTTCGTCTCAGAAGACTGTGACCTCAAGGGTCAAGGCCAGACTTAAACAAAAGGCTCTACTGTACGCCCATATGGTACAAGCAGCTAAGTACGCCGCAGAACCAGCGCGCCGCGCGGCTCCCTTTAAAGGGAGACTGTGAAGTCTGGTGCTGCTGGCGAGGCAAGTCAAAAGCTTAAGATTCTGTCTAGTTTAATTACCGTCTTTCTCCAGGCTCAGAGAAGCTTATGAGAATACAACAGTGAGGCAGAATCTTCCTCTTATCCTTCCACCTACAGAAATTCATCTATTCCTGACCTACTCCTATCTTCCTTCTCACACAGCCCAAGGATTTAGCAGAACCTAACCATTAAAAAAATAACAAACAAAAAAACCCATAAAAGAGCGCAGACTATGTTGTGAACTGTTGTACTCTCATGAGAGAGCTGCGTGCCAAGCTGTGGCCGGGCATCAGGCTCTCACTTTGGGCATTAACTGCAGCCATCGGTCAGGCGACACGCAGCGAGTGTCTGTCAGCTCCGGGCACTTCAGACATACGACAAAGGACTGAAGGAAAATGCTCGGCTACCACTGTCCATTCCAATCACGTTCGATGCAATTTACACTGTGCCGTGCCCTCAGACGTGGAGGTCACAAGTAAAGGTGAAAATGGATTACAGCACGTAGCCACCAGCAACAGAAGCTTCAATGTCATTCCATGATCAAGTGACTTGAGGTATTCTCCTACTTCATGGGACAAATAGATGTATGTAATAAATAGCATCCAACGCTGCTTCTCTTGTGAAGCATCATCCTTCCTCTGAAATCACAGAGGTTCCTTCCCTTCACACGGCTAAAAAGCCCCCAAAGCCCTAAACCATCAGTGACAAAGCAGCGAGACCATCACAGTCCCACCCTACCCAGTTCTGGGGCTGTACTTGCGACTGTAGTTGAACACAGGGCTCCATTTGCAAACTAGACACGATTAAGCAATGTTTCAGTTCCAGTCACAAGTTGCTCTGCAGTCCTGGACCACAATTATGCATTTAGCTTCTCTGAAGGAACAGACTAAGGGCAGGAAACAAAAGCAACTTTTGAGCTCTGTAGCAGCTTAAAACAAAACCCTACAGACAGGAGAGCTGGAGAGCAAGGTTGGGGAGCCACGTTCTTATTCTAGTCTATCTCTACATCAAGCCTTGATGTGAACTTATATTATCCAGACTCATGTCAAAATTCCCCCCATTTGAGGAAAGGAATTTTCAGAACAACCACCCTTGTTTCTTCCATCACTTGGAACACTGCAAGCATCAGGAGAGCACTGAGTTACAGTCACAGCCAGGAAGAGCAGTAAAATTACTTTCACTTCACTGCAAAATGGGAATGTGTTTTATGTTACATGTGGACTGTGGTGTAAACAGCAAACTCTGCACGCTTGAATAACTTAATTATGATTTGTTTCTTCCGAGATTTGAAATTTGCTATACAAACATGGTGCGCAACGCAAGTAAAACACAGGGAACTAACTCTTAGCTTGGGGCTAAGACTGTAACAGTTACGCCAAGAACACTATTTAATACCCATTCAAACATAAATCTAGCTAAATGGGTCCCTGATATTCTAAGACTCTCAACTCCGAATGCAGGCATAACCCTAGGATTCAGCTCAACCAACTTAAGTAATACGGTTAATCAGAAGTATTTTAGAACCCTGGGAAAAAAATAGTTATTGACCACCTGTGTTACAGAGTGGGTAAAGGGCCTTTTTCTCTGGGGGTGTCCAAAGAGCTCAGGTGTAGCACTGACACACACAACACATGGGGAGAGCAGGAGTGTCCCAGCTGCTGCTGCCACCGAGGGTGCACACAGCATCATCTTCTGACTCTGCAGGGACTGCAGCACCGGTAAGCGCAGCAGGGAAGGGCAGCAAGAAGCATCTCTGGCAGAGACCCATCAGTCAACATCTGGGTTGCAGTTAGTACTGTAATTGTTAAACAAAGGCTGAAAGTTTATTTTCTGAGCTTCAGGGGCCTCTGGTCACAGCTTAGCAATTAGTAGCATAGAGATTCGACTTGGAAAATGTCAAGACAGCAAAAAGCTCAGTGCAGGTAACTACTTCACATTGGTACATGAGGCAGCTTGTAAGCAGGGCAGGTTATAAAGCTTCAAAACAAAATAAAATTCTCTTTTCCAAAATAAACAATCCCCGAAATTGAAGTGCTTCAGGCTACAAAGGAAACTAGCTAGGCTGTTTATAACATACTGCAGGAATTCTGCTTAGGGCAAATCAGCTGCAAAGAAAATGCAGAGCTCAAGACTAGGTGATTCCTGTCTTTGTATGGGAACCTACTACAGCCTGAAAGGGAACGGATCCAAGCGCCTCTCTTACCTCAGTAAGTAATAACAACACTCCTCCCTGTTATACAGCACTTCAGTATTTGTAAAACTGTGGAAAGCATCAGTAACAAGGAGGTTTAAGGGAAATCGTAGTGCAAAGTGTCTGTACCGACTTGCGCTATTTACAAGACAAGTCTAAGGCAGATTTGGAAGAAGCACCACAGCAATCCCGTGACCTACTTACTGCAGCTCTGGAGAAGTCACAGATACCCAGGATACAAAATCTGCAAGACGCCAAGTGCTTATAGCAAACTGATCACGCTACACCTGCAAGAAAGGGGTCTGTTCAGCAACTGCCCATCAGCACCACGCCTGGCACACAATTACTAAAATGTGACACGTTTCAACTCTTAAAAGCTAGTTTTGTACAAGGTGATTCATAATTGCCTGAATTTATTGAAATAACTAATCCCAGCCTAACTGACAGGATATAAACCAGATGAAAACATTGCACCTAAAGGAAATGAAACAAAACATGATGCCACGCACAGGGAAGGATCTGCCCCGCACACCACACACACCTCGCTCGGACTGCGGCACCGAGCAACAAACAGGTTCCGTTTCATCTGAGCGTGGAACGGGCTGATGCTGAGGCTCTGTGTAGACACCACGGTGCTGGCAGTTGACCGAAAAATCAACCACGTTCAGCAGATACCCCACCAAGGCAGCAAACGCGCCACACTTCGGCGTTCCTGTTACTCTGACACCTAAAACAACTATTCTGCAGTTTTAACAAAGCTCCTTAGAAGCTCTTTATTAACAGCTAAGCTTTGTTATTGATGGATAACTGAGGAAAAGATGTTTACTCAC
The DNA here is from genome assembly GCF_000703405.1 of Apaloderma vittatum. Classification (NCBI taxonomy): domain Eukaryota; kingdom Metazoa; phylum Chordata; class Aves; order Trogoniformes; family Trogonidae; genus Apaloderma; species Apaloderma vittatum. The sequence goes on along the minus strand of NW_009707159.1, from coordinate 31,948 downwards.
TAAAGATTCTTTCTTTTGTAGAGACTGAACACAACTGAAGATTTCTTAAACTTCCAGAAGTGGCTCTTACTGCACTGGCGGTTTCTGCTGGTCCCCGTGCCCTGCAGCCAGCTTTTGCAGCCAGCTCTGCCACACAGTCCTTTGGGAGGCAAGAGACCAAAAAGAAAGCTGAAGGACTGATCTTTCTTCAAATCATACACTCCCTTCAGGCACTCAGTATGTCTTCCATACAATAATTTCTAACACACATTATATATATTTGATTCAAAGCTTTCAACTTCGGGCCTTTTTCTTTTTTTTTTTCTTTTTTTTTTCTTCTCCAGCATTATAAAAGACTTGATAACTTTAAGACATGGTACTGCTCTATTCTTGTAACAGATTCTCCATAGTTACAGAAATTTATCCCACATATGACCCTGAAGTCTTATTTAGGATGATCTCTTCTATAGGTGGCAGGAGGCTTGAATTTCATGGGCCATTTAATCTTTAGCCTTCACCAGAACTATTTAGGCTGCTGGTGAATTAGAATGATAGACCTTATGGAACTGAAACACATTTAACGGTAAAGCCTTAGAAACTTTCACACAGGCCCCTGGACAGCCAAGAGAATACAACTGAGAACTACTTACCTTAAATAGGAACAAAATTTGAAAAGCTTATTTCATTTTATTAGTGGTCCAGCTTCTTTCAGGCAATTGCTCCTTCCAGAGTGTGGCTGTGCCACCAGCTCACACGGTCTGTCACTCCAGGGTTTATTTTAGGACCTGGGAGAATCAATCTAAAGGCTCACGTGAACGGCGGAGTCTCATTTTCCTTTACGATGGGCAATGCTCACAGACACAATGACCTACTGGCAATTACAGCAATTGCTCCGGTCTGCAGAGAGATGACAGGAGCATCTGATTCGGCTCTAAACCTTTTCCTCAGGCTCTGCAAAACGCACTGTGTTAGGGCCAGCAGACGATAAGCTTGGTAAGAGAAGTACATCAGCACGTTTTGAATATCTAAAGGTGTACTGCAAAGACCACTCAAAGGCTGTGTGTGTTTTGGGGGAAGATGCCTCAAAAGTTTTCATGCTCCCTTACCAGATGCCTTAAGTATGGTTTGGTTGGTAGCTGAACTACACAGCCTTCTTTATTTACAAATGTATTTCAGTTTAGATCTATATTCACCTCTGACATCTAAAACATTGTCTTCCTTATTTTTATGAGTAATGATTTGTTTGAGAAGGCAAGAGCACAACGGAAAACCAAGAGAAAGTTGTGAGTACTACAAACAAGTTAACCCTGCTGCAGTACGCTGTGCAGGGTTCTCCACCTCCCAGTTCATCCCGGCTCCACAATTGTAATAGGGATTTGGTTTTCATAGCAAGAAGATAAATACTTAGAAATACAATTCAAGGGCAATATTGGAAAGCCCTCTTCTCCACTACTTTCTCACAGATTTATATATGAATTCTTTTATAATACATCTTCCTGCCCTGGTTTAAAGAAATCCCCAGAGGGGAAGGGGAGAGCATACAGGTAACAAAGCAAGCACAAATACACCCAAGAGACTACCCAGCCTTCATCTTCCGAATCCCAAATCATGTTGTTATGTAAAACGTGGCCTTTTCTCAATATATCCTTCTCAAAACATTACTCAAGGCTCCCAAGTCTGGAGTCTACGCGCAACTCTTCCACAAAGGCGAAGCAAGGATTTTCCATTTGGCGGTTTAAGAGTATAATAAATCGAGAAGAAACAAGGGTAGCTATTAAAAACTGTATTTCCCCCCCGCCCCAACAGTTACATTTTCAGTGAAAAGATTAAACCACATAAACACTTCACTTTTCTCCTTGAAAAGATTTAACAGCTCAGAAATGCCGTAGATACATATGGAGGATGCAGTTAGCTTGACAATGACAGGCCACCCCAGCCCAGCCCGCTCACTCCAGCCAGAAACACCCGTATCCCCTTCAATTAACCCTTTAAGGGCTGCCCCCCTTTGCACCAAAGTCAAAGTGCCTCTTAGGCAACCACGTCAAAATTTAAGGAATCTTTTGGGCTCATTTCCTGGTTTATTCTAATAACAAAATTTCTTATCTGGCCCCAACAAGCAGGGGTAAAAGATTTACTTTCACACTGATCTTCACTGATCAACTGAATCAAAAGGATCCTTCTCATAAATACATGTACAGTTGTCATTACACAGGATTTATTTGCTCAAGATAATTTCCCTCCTTGTGCTCACAAGTTTTTTCTTCCTTTTCCATACATTCCATGGTTTCTCTCAAGCCTTTTTCCCCATGTTGAGAGCATAACAGCATCCTGTCACCGCAATTTCTTGCCATGAAAATGGTCATGTTGTCATAGGCCGATTCTGGAATTGTTACTTCACACAATTAACAACCATAAGAAAGGAACCAGGAACAGGCGAACGGAGTTCTGCTTTAATAGATTTTGAAACATCTCGAAGTCAGTGCAACCCACAGGAAAACCTAGAAGTATTGTAAAAATGACCCGCACATGAATGAAAATGAAACGCTAGGCTTTCGGCAGCAGTGCTAGGAACAGTCAGTGCTCTTGGGGAATTTCCCTGCAGGTTTTTCAGTTTGTAAATGCGCTTGTCTGTGTTTTAAGGCCCTGCAACTACTAAGAGAGTAAACCTGAGAGTGTCATCTGTACACTCACTATTCATGCGGTGCTACTGCCTTTTGGAACAGTGCATAAAGAAAATGCTATTACCTTAGGATCCGAATAATTTCCGTATCACCAAACAGTTGCAAGGAGCCACGTACAATTTTTCAAGTGACTAGAAACTTATGTTTATTAAAGCCCAGTGCAAGTTGGATTTAAGTTAATAATCGTTATTTTTTTCCTTAGGTGAGAGCTAGTCTTACGCAGCAGTTAAAGGGTTAAAGTGGAACTCTATGTAGTATTTTAAACAAGTTCACATATTTGCTATACAAATTTGGCAAGTTCATGTCACAGCCATAGATCTCCTTCTTGCAATTCCTGCAAAATATCTACAGCTCCTCTGTCAGAAGCAAAGAGAGAAGCCACCTGAACAGCCAGGGCTCCCAGGAGGTCGCAGCGGAGCCCGCAGAGTCGCCCAGCACGGCTGCTGATCTCCGTGTTCCAGCTCAAACAGGTAGACTTATTGAACTAAATACGCTTTCGACACACGCTCCCCAAAGAGCTTGAGGCCACAGAGCAGATGAGCATGGAAAAACTGATTGCATCAGAAACACCGCAGCCAAGAAGAAATCAAACCCATGAGTTCGAAGCCAATCAAAAAGAACAAACCAAACCCCCAAAAGCAAGCATGTATAGTGTGGGTGTAATAAATATTGCGGAGCACATTTGTCGTTTTCTGTAAATATAAAGAAATAACCAATGCACCAAAACATCAGCTTCCTGCAATGAAAATGTCAGAGTCAGCAAAATACCTGCAAGCCAACTGAAGGGAAAGCATTTGCATTGTCAACCAATCACAAGTTGCTTCCAGTTCTAGGCAGCCAAATCAAGCCCTCTTCAAATTCACAAGTTTGACCTAGATAAGCACCACAGCATGAAAAGCTTCTTTAGAAGCAGGATGTCAAGAGACTTTCTTTAAAATATAAAATAAAACGCAAGATAAAAGGTTTTCATTGGTCAAGTTTGAAAAATTGTCTTCCTTTAGCCAATCACAGTCTGTCCCTTTGAGCCAATCAGAAATACACCTTTAGCTTTGTCCTTAATTAACACAGCCCAGCTGAGTAGCAACAACTTACAGGAAGAGATGGCAGTGAGCCGCGTTCTGAGGGTGAGGCAAAGGGAAACCAAATTACAAAGGAGAAGGAATACCAAGGAACAACTAGGGTGGGCAAATGAACTTATTAATGCTCAGCCATCCTCCTCTATCTTCAGGGATCTCGCTGTCCTCTCCAGTTCTGTGGTGTTCAGGTATCCCGGAGTTACTGTCTTCTGTCTTCTGTCTCTGACCTGGAAAATGCCATCACAACATCCTCAGCACCTGGAAGAACAAGGGATACAGGAAAATGCGTGCCACAATTACTTCCTTTAAAGCATAGTGCATAAACGGAGCACCCAAACTGTCGATCTACGTATCCATAAAATCAATAAGGAAAGGAAAAAAGAAGACAGAAAAAGGAGAAAACTCTCATTTTCCTATTTTTCTGGTACTGGAACCTGAAGTGGTCTAAACATTTCAACAGCAGAGTTAAAATGTTCTTTTGCAAGTCTAAGGAAATGAGTTTGTTTTAGAGAAAAACAAGAATTCCTTGCTTTAGGATATTCCTAAGAAGCAAGACTTAAAGAAAAAAACCCAAATTCATAGTGTCACCACAGGCATGTATAGAAAATCTTCCCCCCTCCCCATAAACTCTGGCCCCACATTAAGAGATTTGTTGAGCTTCTCCAAAGTACAAGGAACTCAACCATTCAATAAAACTCGTACTGCCCTATGCATCACACTGTCCTTTTAAAGTGATGCTTAAATACTCTTTATCTTTGCATCTAGATATTCATTACTCTTTGCTTTTAAGAACAAAAATTGTTTTAATAGGCCAGCTGAAAGGCTTTTGCCTTTCTCCCTCCCCCCCTCTTGAAAATCACTTAAAACATCCTTTATGAACTAACACGGCTTGAAAATGCTCCATTCTCTAATGCAAGTACTGCAGTTTCTTTCAAGCTGAAGGCTTCCATTTGCCCAGGGAACAGATACAGCTTTGCTAAGCAATGCTTTCATCCCTAGCCTGAAGAAATCTTTTCCAGAAGAATTCAGCGTGTGGACTTTCTCAGTTATTAGATTTATTTTTTTTCAATTGATGCTATCAACTGTGTATAATTACCATCAAAACTCATGTCCCCTAAGCACAGAAAGATGTTAATTACCTTCCTAAAAGCATGTCCAAGTATTTGCAAGCTTGTGTGGTCTTCAAGTGGGCATTTATAGCAGAAAGACCTGAATGGCTTGAAAATCATGTCTGATAAAGGTTTGTTAAGAACACGCCACACTATGCTCTCATTCTTCAAAAAGCTACCTTGCGATCTTCAGGAAAAAACCAAATCTGATTTCTGGACTTACCAGCTATAGAGCATGGCCTAACACGTAAAGAAATGTGAAACATGGAAATAAAAATACATCACACAGTAGTGTCAAAGCAGCAGTTTAAATCACTGTCTCTAGTCTAGACAAGAACTGCAAAACAACCCCGAAGGGCTGAGTGCAATATTTTTAATTTCTGGTAAAAATTTGATCCCCAAGAAAGTCAGATAAAAGTAAATACTTTCTTTCATCTGTAGGTCCTCTAACAGCATTTATCTAACTGATCAGAAAATATGATGAATTCTCCAGTCACCGCCCACATACTTTCAAAAAGTTATTTCCTCCATTCGAATGAACCTGTTTAAGTGCAACAGGTGACCCACAGTGACCACTTTGGCCTTCATTAATTCTGTTTGCTTGGGATCAATTTGTTTAATAAATTCTTCTTCAGAGCTTCTACTAAAGGATTAGACAGCCACGCAGGAAATGCCAAAAGCAGCACCCACTGGCTGTCTCATTCAGGTAACTCAGCAGCTCTACAGAATTTTCCTTCTGGGGTTCAGAAAGTTCAAATTCAACTTGGATGGAGCATGAGTATGTAAAAAACCTCCAGTTTTTCACTTGAAGCATATCAAGATTTCATTTTTGTGCCCCAAGCAACTTCTGCCTGTACACCTGCATACAGGGTAAAAGAAGCAGGACTAATAAAAATTCCTCATCTGTGATATGGTTCCATATCCCAGTTATCTAATTTGCTCTTCAGTTGCAGCATAGAACGAAGAGTGGCCAAGAAAGAGGGAGAAGTTGTAAGTTCCCCTTCTGAGGTCCTTAAAAACTAAATCACAATGCTTACGAAACGCAACTACATTTTTATACGCTTCACAATTTATTTGTTATACGTACTCAGAAGAGGAAATACTAAGGACCCAGCAGTTTGTTTTTCATATGTAGGACCCTTATCTTCTAGAGCTACATCAAAAACTGCTGATGTACTCTCTTGCCAACACTCAGAAGCCCTGCAGTCATCTCCCTTTTCATCTCCTCCACAAACTATTTTTGCCTTGATCAAAACATAAATGATATATAGCACTAGGATCCAGCTCTGAATTAACAACTTGCTGTGTTGATTTTTTTTTTCTTTTTTAAATGCATAAGAACTACCAGCCTCTACAAAAAGAAAGATTTTATTTGCAAAGATTCTGAAAAACGCCTCTACGCTAAAAAGGAGGGAGAAACGACACTCAGAAGCATTGAGGACGCACGTGAAGCACAACCCATGTCCCTGCGTTTTACGTGCATCTCCCTTTAGAGCCGAAGTGCCTTTGCCAGGAGCTGGAGCAGCTGGAGTAGCTTAGCAACCGCCCAGGCACCCATCACGTCAGTAGCACAAGAGATGAGCTGGATTACTTAACATACATTGATCGTTTTCCCGGAGTCTCCCCCTCCTACAGCCTAAATACGAAAGAAATTCTTCCCAGCGTCCTTACAAGTTTCACGTAGAAAAGGAAATCTCATCCCAGCTAACCCTGCAAGCCCCTAAACACACAGGTTGGAAATTGTGCCCGTCCCGAACAATTCCAGCTTTCAGCGCACGCAGCCGCTCAAAACACATGACGAGCAGAAATAGCTTTTGGCACGCGGGATGCCGGGAACTCTGCAGTTCCTCTTGGCTTTCGCAACCAAAAGCGCTATCGCTGGAGAGCAGGTTGGCACTCGGCTGGCTCCCGCGCTCCTTTTCGAGGCCCCCCCGCCACGGCTTCAGTCCCGGCGTGGCTGTGACTTGCCATTCGCCCGGCCTCTGAACAGGGGAAGGGAAGGGAGGACAAGAAATGCAGCTTGGCAATACCACAGGAAAATAGAAGTCAAATTTTAAAGCAGTGCTCTATCAGGAGGAAAAAGCCAAGAGCACAGTAAAGAATACAGTGTAAAAGTGTGGAAAAATACCTGCCATGTTACTGAATTACTGTTACACACATCCTGAAGGATGAAGCACAAGAGTGGATGGAGAACAGGTCTAGAATACAAGGTTCTGATCCTTCACACTAAAGCTATCCGCACAGCCAGTGTGCAGCACCCTCGTTTTACCACTACAGTAATTATGATAACTACAGTTTTAAAGTTATCTGAATTTGTGAACAAATTGCATATATTGGTTTTTTTAATTGTAACTTCATCAGGAAGCGTGGTCCCTCTCTCACATTCTTTAGCACCTTATAATACATAGTTTCCCATATGGTACTTTTTTAATTAAGATGGGCAATCAGCACAAGAGCCAAGGTGGCTAAACAATTCATTAAGAAAAGATTATGAATTGTGTTTGAAAAGATAATCATTGGGCTGAAAAGGAGATTACTGCTGCGCCTTCTCAACGACAGGCCTTTACACCAATTTTACTTAATAACTTCATAAATGATGCTGGAATAGAAAAAGTGGTCATATACTAATGAAACTTGATGCAATATGAAGCTAGAAAGCCCTGCCAACACTCCAGGGAGCAGCAAAACAACCCTCAGGAATGAACAGCATGGCAGTGAAGACCAGAGGTGGCAAAAATGGGTTTAGCTATTAATTTTAGAAAGGAAGAAGAAAAGAGGTAAAGATTAGAAGTGACATATTTCTAGGTCTCATGGTAGAGTTTAATATAAGATTAGTAAGGAATGGATTTTAAACACAATTCTGAACAGTTTTATTACTGGCTCCCTCCTCGGTTCCTTTTGTTATTTGGTAGAACTGCCAATGTTTTCATTTGCAGGAATTACACGCAACCCAGCACATGCAGGAGCCTCAGGCAATTGCCTGATCTATCAAATAAAAGGTAACACTACCTTCCAGGTAGACAAGTGGGTGGGTAACCCAAGGGCACAACACCCAGTAGAACAACATCCTGCAGCAAAGACTCAAGCCTATGCTCATTTCTTTTATTCCCACATTAAATACCCAATTTTATCCTTAGTGAGGCGATACGTTACTACACAGAGGAAGACATCCTCTGTCCAAGTAACAGCAGCCACATGGGAAGTTCTTGCAGGCTATCAAATCTGATGCCAGCATGGACACATTTACTCCACCCCAAGACTGATGGTTCTCAGACAGTGTCAGCCCAGCCACTCCCACACGTGTTGCTGCCCTCTCAGTGCTGCTCCTCGCAGCCTTATTTCGTTTTCACTGACAAAACAGGTTGTTATTCAGTGCCTCTCCATTCCTCACAAGCACCACGACTCTTGACTGGAATATAAAAGGCAATTTTATTTCCCACATCCGGAACCAGTTTGCTCAGTGGACTTGCAAAAAAGGGAATAAGTCTTCCTGTCTATAAGCCAAGTAATCAGTTACACCAATGCCACAACCTCTCCATGGGCAGTTAGTCCCACTGGTCTGCAGCTGAGCATGTCAACCATCTGAAAACTGAACAGCAAACTTCAGTACTGAGCTTGAACAAGGGTAAGAGTGCAGAATGCAAATAAGAGATACTCTCGACCTTCCAGAAGCCACTCACGAAGCATGATTATTTCTGAAGATGTCCTGTAGCCAAAAAACCTGGGTCCAGAAAAAGGTCATCCACATCCACACTTCCCAGCACAAAAGCAGGTTTTGTTCAATTCCAGTTGCACAACCCAAACTATCCAGAGCTAAATGAACCCCATCTAACAAGTCTGCTCATTAAGCGATTCTACAGCCGCCTGTACTCATGTACAAACACAAACATTTCCAGAGAATAGAGCAGGCGTTTTGACGTGGTGAAAGGAAAGCAGGGATTAAAGTACTCGTGAATAGAGCTTCTGCTGCAGTCCTACTTGGCTCCCGCAACGGATGTTTTCTTTCTAATCAAGTAAAAAAAAAATAATTAAAAAAGCAGAGCACAGGTTATAAAGTTAAGCTGCATGTTCCCAAACGCCTGCCACTAAGACAATAGGATGGTGAACCGTGTTTACTTTTAGCACATCCTTCCCTGAGCTTTGCATTTCCAGTAATTAATGTATAGAACAATGAAAAAGGCACACTTACACTTGACCTTCTGCACTCTGTACATACAGCTTCTCTCTCCACAGTTGTCCCTTCTCCGGCCACACGTTTCTATGCTGAAGTAGAGACACACACATACCCAACAAAATACTCCTCATCTCTCTCACGAGCAAAGCATTAACTGCCACAAACTTTCCAACATGCAAGTACTTTGCCCACCTCTGCTTTGCATGTTCTCACCCTCATCCTTACAAGAAATCAACAAGTAACTGGTAGACCCATCTTAAAAAGCAATAGTGTTAGTCTTACCCCACTAACTTCCCAGGAAAATCCTGCTGCCAGTTTGTTCCCATTGCAGTTGTTTGGGTTGCTGAATTGAGCAGTTCTTGTACTCCACCTGGACTTCAGTCTTAGCCAGGCAAGATGATCTGAAGGTCAGATGACTTCCCCGCACAGCAGTAAAGACTGCAGAGAGCCACTGAGCTCAGCACATGCAACTGCTCACCAGTTCACCTAAGTTTCAGAAAATGTCACCAAAATGACTACAGTTACTGCTTTCCACAGCAAGGATTCGGCTACCGCGACATCAAACCAGTACGGTACAAGCTGGATTAAAACGGCACCACCTGAACACAAAAGACGTGAACTGACACTTTTAACAGCTGCTATTTCCAAGTGTTCTTTGAACAACGAATAGATACATACATGTGATCGGTTTGTAGTCACCTGCAAAATTAATTAAACCCCAAAAGCCTTTAGAGAACAGAAGGTTAAGCCTTTCATGGATTTCTGAAGGCTGTCGAATAAAAAAGAAAAAGACAACAAACTATCTACTTCACTCAAGATCTTTGTATGGACACATTTCTTTCATCATCTTCCAGCAACTATCTTCTAAACATTAACTTTTCTCTGAAATTCCCAGTATTAGTATCCTAGTTCGGCATTCTGAAAACGCAACGTGCACTGCTGAGAGGAAGAGCACAATAAAAAAGCACTACGGTCAAAAAGAATAAAACGACACCAAGAAGGGCTCTATCTCCACTTCTCCGTCCTTATTTGACGTTCCGTGAGCGCGGTTCCCCTCTTAGCTCCGCGAGCAGCCTGGCTCCATTTTTAACGCCTTGCCATCCAGAGAACGCGTCTAACCCAGCCAAGGCATGTGTTTGCATCTCAGCTCTGCCCTCCCCAAGGGACCAGCTTTCTTCAAGAACCAGCACGACACTCCTGTTGCTATAGGAACAACCGAGCTGTAATCACCAAGGTCTTCGTATAACTCACATATCACGCTTACGAGCTGCACGGCTTCCATTTACGGATTTGCCAGAGCAGCAACTTCGAAAGCCAAGTGCAAGCCCCCCGTTCAGAAATGTAAGGAACTAGGAAACAGGAAATATGCTTTTTTACGCAGGAGATGCTTCTGCGCGTAGAACTTGCATTTCACTTTGTTTAAAAATACATGAGAAAGACTTAATTTCATCATTTCAAGCTCAAGAAACCCAATGAGTTTGAGCTGCGTTAGTTGTTGCTGCGATGCAGGCAAGAAGACTAATACTCGACATCTCAGAACAGCTCAAGATTACATCCACTCTCCAGCATAACACTGGCTGAGCAGAGATGCCCTCGGGTTCCTCAGTTATACCTGGAGCCACAAAACCAAAACCAACTCACAGACGCCATCTAAAATGCTCCTTGATTAAGTAACAACGCCCTATATTCTGCCCTTTCACATGGCTGTTAAAAACACTATAGTAATGACAAAAAAATAAAACAGTTATAAAAAAGAGAGCATGACAATGCTTAGTCTCTTAATTAATACTAACTTTAAGTAGTAAATACTTCCGTTTAGAGTTTTCTAACTGCTGTTCAGGCTTTTCTGCATTACTGAGATCTTCCCCCCTCTGCTAGCACTTCACCTTTCAATGGATAATGTATTTTTAATGCAAAGGGTTCAGAACTCAAACTAATTTCTATCTGATGTGCCACAGCATATGTCATTTTTACCTGATTTTCACAGAGATGTTCAGTAATGCAATCAGGATTACTCCAAGCTTCCTGTCAGGGTAACAGGAGTCACTTGAACAGCACACACCGCAGACACTTCAAGAGTGAAGATGTTCCAAATGTAAAAGGAGATCTTTCAACAATTCTAAACCACAGGGACTTTGTACGTCTGAAATGATGAATTCTTTCGAAAGCAAGACGGGAAATAAAAAGAGTTTAACTTATCCTCTTCCTGTAAGAATAAGCAGAAACTGAAGGGTAGTCTTAGGCTTTAGGCTTGCTTAAAAATTGTAGAAGTAGTCTAAGATGCGTCTTGATCAAAATTAGCAATTAATTTCCACTGCTGGACCCTAAGATAGTAAGCAGAGTATGATGGAGGAATTTTAAATGTCAGAGATATGGTTATTAATAGTGGCTCACTGAAGGTTTATGGCACAAGCACCTGAATTCAGCAAGGACAAGCATAAACTTCTTTCTTCAACGCACTGTCACACTGCTGCAAACACAGACTGGACACGTAGGTTGCAGTGACTCCCTGTGGTCAAAGAGACAGACTCAACAGAGACCTTGACAGATCTTTATCAGAAACCCCAGCAGAGAGCATCAGGCAGTGAAAAGCTCAGCAGTTTTCCCTGAGGGTAATTACTAGGAGGCCACCAGCCAGCTGGTCTGTGTTCAGTGCACCACAAAAAAACCCCAAAAATTGTAACAGAGGGTGTGAAACACTTAAAATTCTAGACCATCCATCCTCTACACTCCTCTCAAAAAAAAAAAAAAAAAAAAAGAAAAAAAAAAAGGAACAAAATGTCCTTCCTGCAACTCTGGAGTCAGACTACAGAGTTTTTAAGTGACACAAAAGATTTTTCAGGTCTATAACAAAGCTTTCAGAGTGCTAAGGCCAAGAATGTCACTCCCATTTTGGAACAAAATGGGAATATGAAATCAGCTTTCTGCCTTTTGTGTCGCTGCTGGAAGAAAATGACTCTAAAATAGGTCTGGGGCAAGCTAGGCTGAGAGCGATCTGTCCTACTACCGAAAGAAAAGATCATGCAATCCACTAACATACTAACTCTTTGTACATTACTCCTTAAATAACACATCTTTTACATAAATATATATAGATATAATTTTTTTCCAGAGAAGGCTCAATGAAAACAGCAGAAAAGTAGGGAAGACAATTCCTCCCGGGGATCTTGAGGCGCTCAGCACACTGAAGCACCTCAGAGCACGGACCTGGGGCTGGGACTTGCAGCACAAGGCAATGCCATCTAGTGGAGATGAAACCTGTCTTCAGAGGGACCATCAGATGCTGCAGTGGGTGTTCCCTGCTCCCAACACTTTCCTAAACCACCCTTCCTCTTCCACCAGCTGCAGGATATAACAAAAGTCACAGCCAGAGGAGTGCCGCTGCGTGAGCCACCACGGCGCAGGGCGAAGAGCGACATTACCATAACGGACAGGTAAAGACCTGAGCAACAAATGGTTGTTGCTTCTGTCTCTACAGGACGCTACAGCTTCATCTTCCTCCAAAGGAAGGAGTATTTGGCCAGGCTTCCTCCTTTTCGTTTGTTCTCCATGCAATCCGTCACTTCATTTGGAGAGATGGCATATCGCAGTGTGAAGAGAGTCAACAACCTTTCCCCCCTCTCTAAATATTTTACTATTTTCTTTGTTCTTTTTTCCTCTACCAAAAAAAGTCTTAATGGTCAGATCACCCCCTTAATTATAATTTGGGAGGATCAAAGGCAGATTCTGGGGTCAAATCTCCCAGGAAAGACAGCAGTGTCTCAGATTAGATCAGAGCAAGCATCAGCGAGGACTTCACTTCCCTATGGACCAGGTTTTAAGAACCTCCAAGGATCTTAAGAAAATGATGACAGAAATCAGTTAGCAGCTGTTCCAACATGGGACAAAGACAACTTTTTGCACAATGCAGGAAGCTCTTACACCTCCTGCATTGCACAAGCAGTGAGTCTAGAAACAGACACCTTAGACTGGCTCTCTTGATTTAAAAGTTATATCAAAATTCAATTTTTTTTTTGAGTCTCCAAAGGCCTCTCCAAAGTGAGAAAAATATAATTTTACAGATAATAAAACCAGACAGTTTAGACAAGAAAGATCAAGCTGTGCAGGAGCACAGCTGTATGAAATATCTGGATTTCTGTTTTTATTATCTCTTCTTGGTGCAAAGCGCAGGTAATTCAGCATAAATTTTCCTTGTGTGCAATGTAACCACTTTAGGGACAACACTGCAACTACGACAGTCAGTCTCAGCTGAATACGTCTACCTCAGTTTTTGTCAAGGAACCAGCAAATTTTCACTTTAGACTGGCATAAAAGTTTAAGAATTCCACGCCAATATCTACAAGTATATCTATCTCCACCAACCTCCCAGCTATGCGAGGAATGAACACACAGGCTTAAAAACGAAAGAGCAAGTTTGTGCAGGTTGTGTTTCTAATGGTTTTCTAAACGCCTCAGATCTATATTAAATTTCTGCTCAACTCAGTTGTCTTTCTGGCAGACAAGTCCCACAATTTTCTTTCAATACCAAATTCTAAGTTACGAATGTGATTTGGCACGAGGCCTGTGAAGGGGATTCAGAAGAGATTAGTAGATTCAGAGTAGCACCACACGACTGTTTACTAAGACTTCTGCAAAGAATTCACAGAAGCAGCACGTACTTCATCCCTTTAATGGGAATCCAAACAAATCAAAGCAGATTTGTAAACTTGTTTCATGTCTACTGCCCCTGTCTGGGAATTAATTACGTTGTGCAAATTAAAGGAATGCGATGGGAAACAAATTCCTTCTATTGCTCAACTTTCCCTCTTCCTCTGCTGAAATAGGAATGGTGCACTTCCCCACTCATGGCAGTGTGAAAAACAGAAGATGTTGCCAGATGATGCCATTTGATTTGTAAGAAAACTGTTATCAAGGAACTAGAGTCAGAGCAACTAAATTATCATAGGCACGACAAATTGCTTTGCTACCTTAGAAATCTGTACGTACTTTGTATTTCATTGCAAGCCACCCAGTTTGAAGCACACAAAAGAAGTGCTAAACCACTAGTCTCACTCCTTTTTAAGCACAGATGTCCAGTTGAAGAATCAATACAAAAATTTAGATGAAAGTCATCTTATGCAGAGGATGCATACTGAGGGTAGTGACACACAGTCAGAACTAGAGGGACCTATGAATAGCTGAAATTAAATTCACCTACAGCAAAATATCAGTCAGGTTAAAAATTATTTCTATTTTATTTATTGCATAGAGTAGGAAGCTCACGGTACTCTGGCCACCAATGTTGGAGCTATTATGGAGAGTAAGATGTTTAACAATGCTCTTCATCTCAACAAATCTTAGAGACAGTCACGACTGACTTCACCTGTTAAAATAAAACCACCTGTAGCACAGATCACTCCATCTCTCTCCCAAAGATTACAGCAGGCAATGACCTGCGTATTTCAGACTGCAGGATGGGTTTCAGTAGGTGGGATATTATTACAGAAATACAGGAACTTTGATTCCGTATTTTCCGAGAGTGTTCTCACAGATTTACCAAACACAAGGCAAACGCGTCGAGTACTCACCCTGATCAATTGAGTGTTGAGGAAGCTGGCTAAGTTGGCTATTCACTACACCTGCATATGTGCGCAAGAACTCCTCTTCACTAGCAGTCAGCTGGAAATACAGAAAGAGTCAGTCAGCAAAAAAGAAAATGAAGACAGACTGAAGACATCATCTCCCACAGCCCAAGAAGAAACGTCACAGATGCCTCTGTTCTACTACTCAACAGTTTAATCAACTGTTATTTGTGCAAACTGTACCATCAGCAAGGACACAGCAGCAAACTGGTACATCATGCACTCAGGGATAGATTCAAAGCTACCTTAAAACAGTCGCTTTATTTTGGTGGTTTTCCAATAATGAAAAGTTTTGTGGTATATATAGAAATGATCAGATGCTCAGATTTAGTTTCCGGCACCACAATATTTAGTTTCCAGCCCCATAATATTTTTAAAGCGCAATCACTGGTTAAATCAGTAACTGTTAAAACAATTCAGCAATAAAACCCGACCATCACCTGCCTATCTCAGCAACCACTATCCCAGTCACTACAACACTGTCTGGAAAGCCACAAAATACAGGCTACGAGAGCGCATCTTACATTTGATCCCATCTTCCTCAGCATGAGTAGGACTCTCACTTTCTGCTGAATATACATCTCCTCCGGACTCTTTCCGGGGACGCCCTCACGGTTCATTCCCCTCCTGCCAGCTCCTGGATTTCCTGAAGACAGAAGATCAGAAAAAGACAAACTAAAATAGGTAATGGAGTAAACCAGGAAAAGTTTAATTTCCAAACTACCTATTTTTCACCAGTTGCCAGAGCACTTAATAGCCTGGCAGAGTACAGAAACACAGGCTTCATCAGAGAAATCCTTAAAAATGTGAACAGTTAAATTTGTCATTCACAGAGCCACGTCTGGCAAAGACTGCATCACAGCAGGATCAAACACGCTGTTTTCCCTGTCATGTTTTCTTGTAGTCACTACCAACCTCTCCCCTCACTTTATTTTCATTATTACTTTTAGGGGGAAGTAATCTGGGTGTGGAAGAAGTTTAAAATTACACATAGGCCCTCCTGAGTGAGTCACGAGTAATGCAAACTGCAGCAGCAGCTGCTGGGATAGGCTTTACCACCCACATTACTTAGCATGAAGATAACAGCAGTGAAAAGTGGAGAAAGCTCTATCACCAGTCCCACTTGATTAACTTTGCAGCGGGAAGATGTGCATTACACTGATTTGCTATAGACGGTTCTGCCTGGAAACCTGCAGCCTGTAAACGGGCAAGGTGATCCTTGTTTGGGTTTTTTTCTGCTATAATCAGCAAGCTGCTTTATGAAGGGGGAGTAAAACAATCCCATATTTTTGTGTAGTGTCAGCTCAAGCAGATCAGATTGTTACTGAGTAATTTACTGAGTGCTAACAAGTGATGTCAATAGTAAAATAATGAAGAAAATAAGACAGAGTAGGAGACATTTAGTTACGCGTGTCCAGAGACTGAGAAAACATTAAACATTTATCAAGATATCAAGTAAGCCTGAAACGTTGTCACGGGTTCTGAATATTATATCAATACTTTTATTTTTTTAATACTTTTACTTGAAGAGGGAAGGTGACAAAGCACAATTTTTCAGCAAAACCCTGAAATGTGAGAATACACCTGTTGTTTAAAAATACAGTAAATTGTATGGGATATCCATCAATAGGTGGCACCACACACAAGCACCAAGAAAATGCTGCGGCTGCCCCCAGGCCAGCCAGGAATACCACATTTCAGCACTCTTCCATACATCAGTTACGACAAGAGATTTATTTCTAGTCTATATCTGTCATTATTCGTTGTTTGCCATTGTAATAATCTTCCACTTGTTTATTAATTTTGCAAACTTTAAAAAGGGGCGATGGAAATTCGTATCTAAAGCAAATGTCAGCCAAGATTTTTCCTGAAGCTACCTGTTTAACAGGAAGGATAAAAATACTAAAGCCTGCCCATTCAGTGAATGCTTGCTTCACAAAGGGAACATGAGGAAAAAGCACTTGTTATGGCTCAAAAGCTATCAAAATATATGTGTAAAGAGGTAAATTTAAGATTACAGAGTAACAGCACGTGCTCTTCAAACACTGCACAATTATTTTGGGTGACAGCCTCGGCCACCACAGCTTCTACTTGACGACAGCAAAGTGAAAAGACAGAAGTCTTAAGACAGTGCTGAGACCACAGCATGAAAAACTTGAGCATCCCTGTCCCTGTTACATGAAGCTGTTATAAGACATCATTTAGGATGACAACTACCCAGCATATATTACCACATCAGTAAATTTCCAAAAACCACTTAGAAACCAGTTGATGCCCAGGAGACAGCAGGACCCACCTTAACAAACCAAGAACTGGAAAATCTTATCAAAGTACTTACCAGGTTTGCTTTCTCAAGAAAGCTGCATTCAGATGCTATACATAACAAAACATTCCTTAAGCAGAATTTCCCTAACCCTACAATTGTTTTTGGCACAGAGAAAAACGAAGCTTTCGTCCCCCCGCACCCCCAACCAACAAACCACCAGATTTCCCTGCCAACGTACCTGCTTCTAAAAACCACAGAAGATCAGATAACCTGCGTGTTCAGTCCCGATTAATGATTGTAGCTGGAAAAAATGTGTGAGGAAACTGCCCTGTGAAAACAAATGAGCAAAGCATTACAGAAAAATACAAAGCTGAGCACCAGAAAGAGCCTTCAATCCAACACGCTTTGAATCCCAGTCTGCCTCAGAACACGGCCTAGCCAAAATTCACAAAACTGTAGACTGGTCTGGAGCTTGCAGACCCCTTTCAGTTTTAAAGAATAAGATTTTTAAAGGTCAAGCCATTCTTCATCTGCAAGATTCACGCCCCAACCATACCAACGACATTCCCAATCACTTCAGAATGGAATGCATTCAAGCTTTGCATTCTTTAAGAAGTTTTCAGCATAAAACTCAACTCCCTGGAAAAGCCAGTAATGATGACATGTAATTCCTTCTAGTAAAAATAAAAATAAATAGGCGTAGCTTACCCAAGATTTGCAGAGAACTAGGGAGAAATGTCAAGTATGCTGACTTTGACCAAAATTATTGTTTTCAAGTATACACGTGTTACGTGAATATAGCAATTACAAAGACTGGCAACTGGAACGCTGGGCTGGAAGACCCTTTGCACAGAATTTTTCATACCAATCTCACTGTTCACCAGCAGCTAAGAGTTACAGACTTTTTTTTCTTTTTGTTTTTCAGACGTGACCTATTTCTGAATGTATTTTACCACTGACATGGGGTATCAGCACGGTAAGAATTTTTAACTCTTCCTATCCATCACATCAGCCTCTAAGACAAGGAGCTCAACCTCACAAATGAAGCGACAGTTCAAGTCCTCTGTAACGTGCAATAAAATAGCAAGTGCCTGCTACTCAGACAGCATCCCTGCTGGAATAGTGTCATTAGTAGTGTGAGTTGCTCTGCTTAATCAGAATCATAGAATGCGTTAAGTTGGAACGGACCTCTAAAGGTCATCTAGTCCAACCCACCCGCAATAATTAAGAGTTTCTGATTAGGGAAGAGAAGCACACCTGCACCATTTGTTAAGGAAGTTCAGCTTCAATTCACCAAACACGCTCTCTCTTTTTTTCTTTGTGATCAACAAAGCAAAGGCAGATCTAGATTAATTCAATTTCTTTCGTGGCTGTTTGCCACCCCACGCAGATGTCTTTACTAGGCAGGGAAACAAGACAGGAGTAGCCAGAGCTACTCAGCTGCTCTGTGCACCAGGTTCATCAGAGAAACGCTGAACGCAAAACACCCGCGAGCTTCACCCAGCGGTTCTCTGCAATGCCTCTTACTAACAAGTGTTGGAAGCAGCTGAGTCTTATCAATGGCTTAAAAGAATCATTTCACCTCTCCAGAGGAGAGAAATTGCTTGCTCTGAAAAGATTATTTAAGCCCTACCTCACTAATTAGTTCCCACTGTTCTCGCCCTCTAAATATGCAACAGCAGTCCCAAGAAAGATTATCTACAGCTCTGACACCAGGACCATTTGCAGTAACTAATTGCTGTTCTCATTTCTATGGACTTCAAAGACGCCCCCCCTCACTGTACAAATACTCACCGGGTAACTGTGGGAACTCCTTCCTAAAGAAAAGGATTAGAGCACGGGAGGTAACTGCTTCAGAGATGCACTTGTTATATTTAACACCAAACACAAAGGAAAACAGAAAGATCGTATGTTTTCCTAGCCCTATAAACGCAGAGGAATTCAGCTGAGAATCGAAATGGCAGCTCACACTTCTAACATTTTCAACTACACGCCAACATTTCCACATTCATCTCTAATGAACCCTAAGAAATAAGATCTAAACATATTTTGCAACTGTCTATTTTGGGGGTGCAAGAATTGCAAAACAGGAGGAAGTTTAGCAAGACAGCTGAGGAACAACTGAATCACTAGTACATGAGTTCTGCTCACAACCCTAAAAGCCTCACCTTTTCAAGACCCGTGTGCTACATAACGCTCCATCCCTGTTGCATTCTCCAGGTACGGGAATTCTTTGCCTCAGTTGCAATTACCAGCTCTGAATTCTGCTTCTTTGCTCACCTCTGTCCACCTCCTATTCCTGCAAGGTCAGAAGATGGTTCATTTTGCCTATGCTCAATTTTTTTGTCTCTGTCCAAACGAGTGGCTTCCCTTAGCCTGTTCATGCTGCAGGACTTGGGCAGGTCTGTCTCACTTCCCGCTTAGGCAGCTACTACCAGCAGCTGCTTGGGCTCCTGACACCAACCAGCACTTCTGCCATGGAAAGCAAGATTCAGATTTTCTCCTGGTCACCAGGTTCTGTCAAATCTTAGCTGTCAGTAGAATACAAGAACATAAACCCCATTTCTCAACCTTGCCATCAAAATGCTTCTCGGCCCAACGGGCTTACATTCCCAACCAGGATTCAAGAACAGACAAAACCATGCAAGGTCCTTCACCATGGAAATGAAATGAAAACTACTCCAAGCACAAAGACTCCAGTTTCAATCCATCCTTATCCTTCTGTCCTAAATAATTCTACTTTCTTACAATGGCTTACACTTGGGGCAGAGATTGCTACAAAGGGCACTTTTTAACACAGAGAAAGACTTAAAAGCAGTGAAGCAACGTTTGCAAGTTCAGAGATGCCCATATGGGATACGGAAAAAGGTCTAAACCTCAGCTTTAGGTTCTATCACTTAAGAGATCAAGCTGCTTCCCCAAATATCGCTAGGTTAAATGAGTTTTTAAGCGAAACGTAAGGCACGATAATTGAAAAGAAACATGTTTTTCAAGTACCTGTCACTGAATTACAACAGCATAAGGAAACTGAACCAGCATCAGGATGCAACACGCCAAATGCAGGGTGCTGGCAGTTACCTGTCAGCTGATGAGCGAAGATAAAAACAAATTGTGCACATCCCATACATCAGAAACCAACTTTTATCAACAGCACTAATGAATCCTACTGTTTACAGTTAAAACACAGAATTAATTAATTTACCTATTCTTGCCAGATCTATTATATTGCATATGAGAAACTCTCCTTGAAAGATAACATTTCAATCTGTATTTTCAGCAGACAGGGAGATAGAAAAACAAGAACCACCATGTACTGGACTGACAGAATTCCCACAGCATGGACGGAACTCAGCTGGAAAGCCGTGTGTCCAGAAGAACAAATGGCCAAAGCGACTGAGGAGCCCAGTTAAACGTTCACTGAGACTTACTGGCCTGAGTGAAGAAATCCTGGGGTCTCAGCACAATTTCTGGCAATCATACTCCGACTTACTAGTGCTAAAGGGTGACCTGCCACAGGCTGGTGAAGCCCTAGAGAACGCACCGTTGTGTCAGATCTGGAACTGGTCTCTCCAGCTAGGGGTGAGGCAGATGTTCAGAGCCAACAGGAAAGTCTGGGCTGCCAATACCTTATCTATTTTGCAGGTAGGCACGGCTCTACTCTCCAATGCTATTATTCAATTCCTTTCTCACGAAAAAGACTAAGCCGTGCATTTCAAAAGCTGTACTTTTAGTCTGAAATGATTACATTCTTCAAACTGCGCTAAAAGACTAAGTCCTACAAGCTTGTCCTGCTGCACCCAACACACTGCAAGTGGACATAATTGGGTCACCTAATTTTCCCTTGTTTGGCAGGCACAGAGAACGAAATTCAGCTCTCATTTATTTTTAATATGATGAGCCAGAATAATAAATTACAAAGATCTATATATTGCAGCCAAAACTGCCAGCCTAGCTTTGCCAAAGCCAAAAATTGGAGGTGAAAAAACCCCCTCCCATTCCCAAGCAGTAAACGAGGTTGGTCAGTAAACAACAGGGAAAGCCGTCCCACTGGGCAGCCCCTTGCGCCCCGCGCTGCCCGGGCCGAGAGCACAGGAAAGCTCCTGCTTTGCAAAGCCCGACACGTGGACTGGGCAGAGCGAAGCACGCCCGACGTCCCCGCTCCAGCCCCGTCCACCTGCCCACCAAAGCCTCCTCTTCAGTTCCTGGCAGAGGACGCGCAATCCCCTCTGCCAAAGGGCCTAAGGACCACCTTCACACAGAACGCTACGGACTGGAGTTACACTTTCTAGGAAGGCAGTAAATTTGAGAGGAGATTAAACCGGACACAGATTCAGAGCCAGAAGATGTAGGTACGTCTAAACCAAAAAACCAGCTGGGCCACGTGACAAGTATGCGACCAAAGTAGAAGAGGATTAAGTATTTTTAAACTTTCCACTAGTTCTAAGGTGTTTCCCTACCTCTCCATATCGTTAGTTGTCCTGAAAACCTTGTAATGGAAATACAATATAATCCTTCTCAAAAAACAACTGAGACCGTACCAGCTTTCTCTTCAGTTACTGACCCTGAACATAACAGTACAGAATGAAAAAATATTCCCTTTGCAGTTAGCCTCCCTCCCTTTTTTTCCTAATTAGATTTAGAACATCAGCTACCATGTCTCCACTTCAAAAAAAATTTAGGCACACTCAGTTTAAGTAGTCTGTTCCATGAACAGGTGGAAACAGCTCCGAAGGAACTCCAGCTCACTGGCAAGACCTGTGTTGACCGAACGCTTTCAGTAGTGGAGGATTCCAGCACACAGCAACTGAAAATTACAGATTTGTAACTCTATTTCCTTCACTTCTGCCTATACTCTTGTGAATTCAAAACCTGGAAGGGCTTCTCTGCTGGATGGGTGCGTAATTTCTGAATTACTCTGACTCCTTTCCCGCTAGCCCTTCAAAAAAAATAAAATAAAAAAATTCACATCCCAATAGAAAAAGAAAATAAGACACACTAAACCCTGGTAGGTTTGTAAATTTTGCGTAAGTCAAATTATTTAAGCATCCCATTTAATTTTAAAGACATCATTATTTAATGCAACGAGAAAGTAACACAAGCTTTTGTCCCTTCAAATTACATGTTTCCCCAAACGCTGTAGTCCTCTGTAATGCTGAAATTCCTAACATCCACATTTTACTGATATGGGAAAAAACAAAGTGAAACTGAGGAATTTACACAGCCTAAATTGAGGGAGGAAAAAAGGCAAAAAAAAAGCAGTAAACTGTCAGTAAATGTAGTATTTTACATACTTAATAATTTAGGGTACTTACAGCAGTCATCCAGCAAGCTCTTTAAAATGTAAATCTCAGCTGAGTACCTCTAATATCTTGTATCATTTCCAGTTACAGCCCAGTGAAATCCAACAGGAGTTACTTCAGCTACAATTTTTTTTTTTTCTTGAATCTGGCTGGTTCTGTTCAAAGCAGCTAAAAACCTCAATTAATGGGAAAGGATTAGAAAAGCTCAGATAAGGAGTTCTGGTGAATAAAACCGCCCGCTGCAGGTTTCCTTTGCACGACACAAATCGAGTTACGAGCCAGCAGGAAGAGGTCCCTTTACCTCCACGACATCGTTAGCCAAGGTTAAGCTATCAGCCTCCCCACTCGCACCACTGAGCACTTCAGTGGTTAAAGCACGGTCCTACTGGGAAGCTTGGAAGTGCAAGGGGATGCTGCACCTTTAAGCTTTGCTAATTTTCACCTGACATTTTACAGAGAACAGCCAGAGCCCTAAAAACCTTCCAAGCTGGAGCCTGAAACCTGAAGTCAAGAACCAGAGTCTGTGAAATCCGGCTACAAATTTTCCTCTAATTCAGTCTGACTCATGACCTTCAGTCACAGGCAGCTGGAGACTGGATTAATTCCCATCTCTAGAGGGACACGACAATGAAGAATTCATAACAGCTACCTATTTATAGGTGAACAGCAAGAGTTTAAATATTTAACACAATGGGGTTTTTTTCTCCCTCATTTCTGTGTTCAGTAGTATCTTTTTTATCTGAAGCCCAGTGTCAGACTTGAGTCGATTTACAGCTGGAACTCCAGTGGTCCGTTTGCATCTCATACTATATTAGACTTAAATTCTGAACTCTACGGTCCTCTCTCTCAAAGAGGGACAGGAAACAGACCAAAACACTGCCATTCAGGCATGAAAAATCTACAAAAACAAGTAGTTTGGGGTTTTTCCCAGTGCTGGAAAAAAGAGCTTAAAAAAACCCTTCAAAAGTAATCATGAAGAGCATTCAAAAACGCTTATAAACTAAATATACTAAAACCATTCTTAAATCAATACTCAAGCTACCTGTAAAAAAAAATAAATAATGCCACCATTACAATCATCATTTTAATTAAATTAACGCTTGCCTCCTGACCTTCGGGCACACACAAACGAGATTATTCTTTTTGCTGTAGCACAGCAGCAATCTCTCAAAGAGAAGACATCTATCATGCTTCATACAGTTAAAGAGGCAGCACAGGTTTTGAGGTAGTTCACGCCAGTCAACTTGAAGCATCTGAAATTAAAACATAGTAATAGCACCAAAACCTTGAAAACCCACTTTAATTTCACAAAGGTATTCACACTTCAAAGACGCATTTGTCAAAAATTCTTTAGGAAGTGACAACACTTGGCTACAGCAGTTTAGACACCAATTCTAGCCCAGCCAGAGAAATAATTGGAAAAGAACGTTACAGTACTTGACGCAAGATGGTCTTCAACAGCTGGGCTGCAGCGTGCTGCTCCTGTCCCCATCGCCAGCATCTCTCACAGAGGCTCAGGCACCTCGTCCCCGCTTTATAACAAAGCCACAAGCCTTCTAGATGGGCAGCTGGGCACTAATGACAGATAGCCAACGGCTTTAACTACCAGGTATCCCAGACAAGGATTACTGCTGTAAAAAGCGTTACGCATCCATCATCAAAACAAAACTACGTGGCAATGCTTTCTCTGGATCTCTGTGTAAATAGTCTATTTTTACAGAAATGGAAAATGAAGTCTCCGTCACACAAACATAAACTTGAGATGCTTTTCCTTGTTCTTAAGAAATCAGCTTTGAGAGTTTGCTTTTAATTCGAACCATGATCCAGTGAAAAAATGAGGCACTGATGAGAGGTAAAAGAATTATCAACAGCTTACAAGAACCAACAAATTACTTTCAATCTATCCATTCCATTTTATACGGGAGGCATGCCACACACATCGCACAAATATGTACCTGTACAAGAGCTCCACCTATGAGACATGGTATTTTTGGACTATTAATTATCGACACCAATGACAGAGCCTCCTGCAGCACGTCTCTTCTGATCATGGCAGAAACTGAACCAAAGCCAATACACAAACATGCACAGGGAAGATCGAGACCATTAATTGTGGCCGTTTCATTTTCTTGCCACGCCAATCGCCCTTATGACCAAGTCACGTTCTCAAAGAAGCTCTGCAAGACTCACAATCCTCTGAAGACTGACTGATCGTCAGTATTAAAGCTGGGTTTTATTGAAGAGTGCCATTTGGATTACAGAAACAAAACTCAACAGGCTAAAAACTAATTTGGAGGACAAACACCCTACACTCACAAAGCACAAACAGCGATAAAGAACTTGCTGACTGTAGAAACAAGAAATTAGTTCAGTCTTCACAATGAACCCAAATAAGCCTGCCATGCCTAGACAAGAGAGTACGAGGTCAAAACTGATGCAAATATTGTGTATATGCAGGATGTTCTTTCTGCCTTCTTCAGTAATTCTCAGGTGGCTTGAAATGGAAGAGGAAGCAGAAATGGGCATGAACAAGCACGTGTTCAGAATTACCAGTGGTGCTAACAGAGCAACTCTTCAGGATTTGCTACATTTCCACCCAAATAGTTCCATTAATACTGTAGTTGTACTCAGGTTTTTGAATTTGAGCTGCACTGAAATTAAAGTATGCCCAGAGAAAAAAAATTATGTTTCAGTCAGCTAACAAAACCCTGAGTGACGCTATTAACCAATCACAGATCCATCTCCAAATCAGAATAGGCAAAATTCCAGTACGTATCTGTAACCAGTTTAAAATAACAGCAACATTTATTTTCAGTTTAGGAGCGTGCAGTAAAAGCCCCCAGAAAACAAAAGGACCGTTTCTGAAGTCGGACTGCCTGTGGTCTAGTGGCCAACTTCCCCACAGCTTAAGCACATCATGTTGTTACGTTCAGCCAGAAGTAGCTGAAGTCACAAGTACTACCCACTGCAAGGATTTCCCCATTCCACTCCCCCAAGCACCATTATATTTATATTTATGGCATTTATACTCATCAACACAGTATTTCTGCAGCTGCCTGGCATATTAGAGATAGCTTCCAACTGAAAACGTGACCTACGCTGCCCTGTAATTTGTACCGACGTCTGAACACCATTAATGCCAGATCATACACATTTTACACTGAAAATGCCTCCAGATCTTTTACAGTGGAGCGATTATGGCTAACTAGTCAGGTTTTTTTTAAAGCAATTAAAACGTGAGCTGTTACTAGGCTGGTGGCTACTCAGCATTTGAATATTTTGCAATACCGTATCACAGCCCAGCATTAGGACCAGAGATTCTCATATTAATAGTTCTTGACTACAACAACCTGAACACTCTCGTGGCCCCGTACCTCAATAAAACCTGCTGTAACACCCAATAAATACATCCCTTATGACATCTACTTATTGTGCCTCTTTAGAGAGGAAAAAAAAATAAAAATATTCTGTCCCAGTTTCCCCAGAGATGCTCTGCATAACCAAAAAGGCAGAGAGGGCATTTCAGTTTTGATTCAAAGTATGTTCAATTTTTTACACCATCTAAAAGAGTTATTTCAGTAACAGCTTTTCATGAAAACTGAACGAAGAATGAATGGCTATTGGTTGAATATGATTCTATCCCTTGATCATCTTTTTTTGCACTAACCACAACACAAAACCCTTGCCTCCTCCGTGATCCACTAGCATCGTTAATATTACTGGATAATATGAGCAAGGGACCCCTGCTCCTAGAACTTTCATAAAATAATACTCCTTGAGACCCTTCCTCAATGGCATCTCATAAACTGGTCTGAACAGGTGTTTCAATCACGTGTGCAAAAGTATGCCAGTTCCTCTCTTCTCAGAAGGACTTGTTAAAACCAGAAAGCACAAGAAAAGGATTTTTGTTACCTTCTTCAGGTCACCAATCAAGACCATGCTGCAAAGACATCTGATGGAGAGAGGAGGAAGGAAAAAAAAAATCCTTGTCAATTTTAAGAGAGGACTTTTAACATTCACAAGTTTAAAACAAATTCCTAACTACACACCTATCCTACCACAGACATTTTGCTTTCTCTATTTTTTGGTAAAGTGGGATTACAAGGAAGGAAATCTTGCCTTCCTATTTCTCAGGAACAGTGATGCAATTTCCTTCCTCCTTAGCCACAATTTCAAATGTTACCTTAATTATGTTAGCCCTGAACTGTGAAACAAACCTGCGAGGTCATGGCTTTGACAGCAGAAATCTCCCTCCAGCACTACTGTACAAACACACACACGTGGGCTGGAGACAAAGCAATTACTGACTGTGCTGGGACAGATGAATTTCAGAGCACAATAAAAACTGGAAGAATCACAAGCAAGACTGAGAACGCACACGTGTTAAAGGCAACCAAGCTGAGCTGCACAGCAAACTGTAAGCAGAATTGGGTGGCAAGTTTAATTTATTCCGAGATCGACACTAATGAAGTTAAATACTTGAAACTGGGTTACGATCTCCTATATACGTGAACTTCAACACGTTTATAGGATAAATGCCAACCGCTCCCCTCAGAATGGGGGCATCATGCACATGCACCAGTACTTTTTTTGATTAATTGAACTCCAATATATACCAGTAATAACCATGAACAATAATGCTGAAGACAAGGCTGATCCTTCTACAAGTTAAAACTACTGTAAGATTCCAGACCACGTCAGAAAGCCTTCGGGAGCAGGACCGCATGCAACAACCGCCAATTTAAGGCAGAACAGGGACAGAGAAGTACTGAAACTGCAGACAGATTCCTGCACTTCCCAGAGCATCAGCAGAACTGCAGTACATCTTCATTTTATTTAGTTTCTCAACAAAAGGGAAGAGTTTACAGCAGCTAAGTCAAAAAAGTTGCAGCTACCAAGAAGAGAACAATGCAACGGGTATGTGAAAAACAAGGTGCCAAAATTGCATTTCCTCACAGACGCTGTTACGCACATAGAATTTTATTTAAGGTTTAGAACATGCTTTGTAAGAGCTAGTGAACTGCGAATCACAACCGTGAAACATGAAGAAAACTGCTGCAGTTTTATGGGAATTGTGAAAGGTTTATTCTGCTGAGTCCCCTGTAGTTGCTGACCAAATTTTCAGTGGTAAAAGTTCTGTTTAAAAAAAAAATGAAGTTTTTGACCTCTGAAGTTAAGAAAACCTTTCATGAATTCCATATAAACCAATGAGTATTATTTGGCATCTACAGACATTCCTGAAAAAAAAGCAGCTAAGCAGATGTGAATGCTCCTATTTTTCTCCATTTGGCACCAACTCTTAAAGTTAATTATATTTTAAGTGTTATTGCTGACCATTTTTGCATAAACATTCAGTTAACTGTGTTTATCTTGAAGTCTGATATTGCCTACCCGACCAACTGCACAAGCTGCCAGGACACAATGAAATGTTTAGTTTTCCACATAAGATCCAGCACACTCAGACTTAAGAAACTCTATTAAAATTACATCAGAATGGCAACAGGCACCAGAGATCACCACAGCTGCACTATTCCCTTCTCATTTTTACACAAGTCCTCCAACAGGAGCTTTCCTTAAACCATCTCAGTATTTACACCGCTCCTTTTCAGAAAAATTTAGGTCACATCTCCTTCAAGCGCACACGGGTGCGCGTACATGTGTACTTATTTAAAGCTCAATGAAATTAATTAAAAGCTCCTCGTTGACTTCAGTGTGCGCTGAATCAGAATCTGGATGAGTTCAGAGGCAAAGCAATTACACTTTAATTAAATATCTTACCATTCTTGTGAAGCAGTCAACTAATTTATAGAAGGATAAACTGAGTCAGAAAGTTTCACACGGTCATGGTCATAAACAAACTTGATTGCCTAAGTTGCTTCCCAATTTATTAGTTACTCTTGTAACACAGAGAAAATGGACTTTCCGAAAAATACAAAAAAAAGTCCTACCCTACTTATTTGCAGGAAATAAACAGAACATCCTGAGACAAGTGCAATGTCTGTACGAATCTACTGGCTCCATTTCTGTTGCCCAACCAGTAGCTAATTCAGTCAGCTACAGGAATTCCAAAAATACAAGGAGTTGAAGTTTTTAGGTTTTTTTTTTCTCCAGATGAGATTTTTAGGCTGTGGGGTTTTCTTTGCTTGCTTATTTTTAAAATAGCATTAGTAATTATGATGCACTATTTTTAAAAAAGAATAGGCTTAGCACATTTGATGTTCTGTAAACCTTGGAAATACTTACTGATGACACTTATTAAATTCAAACTGGCAGTTAAATCACAAACAAGCACTGTGACATGCTGTCAAATCCCCACTGGTGAGCAGAAAAAAAAATAATTTTCCTCATTTTTTTCCACATTTGTTACATAATGTCTCCCCAACACCGAGTCTGAAAATAAATCCCAGAGTCAGGAGAGTGCTCTTATTCAATTACCAACTAACGCACTTTGGTTATTTTTCTGACCTTTGGTTTCTTCTCACCTATTAACACGCCGTAGTTTTGCTCATGCTGGTCTATCCGTTCTGCACCAGTCAAAGATCACAGACAGGGCACGGCTCTTTAAAAGGAAAAAGAATTTTAAGTTTCATTCATTCTGAGATACAACAGCATCAACAACAGTAAATCAAGTGTTGAAGTTTTTTTCTAAACAAAATTTTGTTGGTAAAAAGCTTTTAGTATGTATCATTTCTCCCAAATACTTAGAAGCAAGACCATGAGACTACCAACATTTCTAAGGATGTAAAGTAGGTGACAAAATGTTTCCATTCCAATCTTTAGTGTACATCAGCATCAAAACACAAACATCTTCTGGGACTATTCCCATACTTGTATACACATGCAGTAGCTTTACCAGAGTTAAATTAATGATACCATTACTTTTCCAGCAAATCTGAATTTTCAAACTGAATAACAAAAAAATCCGCTATCGGTGATGCAGAGAGTTATTTTAAAAATAAGGATTTCTTCTTAAAATGCATTATGGTTATGTATGGTTTCTGGTTATACGGTTTAACACAGAAGACAAAAAAATAAAAAAATATATATGTATACTTTCAGAGTGAATCTTACAAGATATGACAGATTGCATTTAGCCTATTGGAAAAAGTAGGACTAAGTGTTTTTTTTAAAGAGGGCGCAATGTAAAACTATTAATCACACTTGACATCTTTCCTATTACAACTCAAGGTTTATTTCTGGATGAATATCCATCCCATCACACCATTCCAGAAGGATCACAGTGATAGCTTAAAGAAAGAACACGATCGATGAGCTTTACCTTCGTGATTATTAACATATCCAGAGATAGAGGAAAATGTAATTTACTCTCACTACCCAAAAAAATTGAATTATAACCACCTTCCAGCTAGAACACTTAGACCAGAATATCAGGATTTGGCATATTTATTAGGAATCAGGATCACAATTTTTCCAATTAAACCCACTAACACGAGGTTCAATGGCTTCTGCAGGATGCGCCCGGCAGGGTGGTGCAGCTGTCACAGCTGCTGCCGTCCTTGCTGTTTTTCAGCAGGAAATCCAACCTGATGACAGCTTGCAGTAAACGCAGTGTTGCAGACACATACAGGGAAAGGTTTCTGAACATATCCAATCCTTCTCTTTTGGAAAAACTCTTACTGAAAGTTTCTCCAAGTCTATCCAACAGCAGCCTCCAAAAGCCTTATGCCTCTCTGTATGCACAGCACTTGGGCGCGTTTTTGATGCTTAAAACTAGGTCAGATGCTCAGGAGGGCTGCTTTGTAGTCAACGACTAGCTCACGAACTGAAATACTTACTAAAAATCCTAACTGTTTATGTTGGTTACAGATGACAAACATTCTGGAGAAGAAAAGACTCATATTAAGCAAATATAAATAGACTGACTTCACACAAGTTGCTTCCTAGATGAAGTTTCACCGTATCTAACAGGTTCAGACGTTCGCTTTATTCACCTGTATGCAACTCCAAGAGGGTTTTTAATTTTTAGCAATTGACGTATATCACAGCCAACGTGCGCAAATGCAAAATTAAGGTTTTGTTTCAGTTCACTTTTGGTTTTCTTTAGAAAAAAACCACAAATTCTTCTGGACACCTCTCTCCTCATACATAGTTAATTACTCTAAGACCTTGGACAAGAGAAGGAGGGAAATGACAAAGGACGGAAAAGAGCAGAAATCGATACTGATTTCCCACAAAACTGGGATCTAGGACTTGCTTTCTGCGCAGCCTGAAAACTTCACATGATTATGTTACATTATCTAGTGAAACAGGTGAGTATTAACCAATTCTCATTGAGATGACAGAAGCTCCAGCTCGCATGGCAAGCAGAGTGCCCTCTTCCACACAGGCCCACGCTGCCCGTGGGGCGCACAGAGCTCTGGACCCAACTGCAAACTGGCATTTGGGCAAGCGACAGCTGTGCCAAGCGGGTACCTAATTATTGCAATGGCTCCTACAAGGCCACAGGGGGAATATTTTCCTAGAGAAAATCATGGTGTCTTCCCACTCGGATGTCAAACAGCTTCCCAAGAGCACACTGACGTCCTACAGAACTTCCCATCACTTCTGTTGCGATGCTTAAGATGAACTAAAGCAAACGACTGCTTTGAAGCAACTTTGGGTAAACCATAAAACTTTGGCCACTCAATTATCAGTTAACCTGTTCAGAACGGCCTTCGCTCTTGCATTTCTTCAATCTGATGTGCTTCCTTTGAGATTTACACTATTACGATGTACCGCACCAGCCAAGAGAGCTTGCAAATCCGTTTAGCAACAAACTTAAATTATACTGAAAGAGCTGCTGACTTCTACCAAGACGCCAGAGAACTAATAAAAGAGATGATGTTCTTCCAGCTACTCCAACGTATCTGGAATACACCTGCTGCCATTTTCCAGCTGAATCTGTTTCTGAAGGCAAACAGTAGCTTTTTAGATGGATATGAAAATAGGCCAGCATTTACAAAAAGTAGTAATATATAGCCTTCTCTGTGCTCCCTCACCTTAAACACACAGACTTTCAAAAGAACGCTTCTGAAGTATGTGGCTTAGCCTCACTTTTCACTATTTACATAGTGTTTCTCCTTCAGCAGGCTATTTCGCATCCTACAAAAGCTCCAAAAATCCCAAGGCCAAAAGAAGTTGACAGCTTGCAAGTTCAGCAGCCAACAACAACTAGATAGAATTTTATCTTCCAAATGTATTTAAAAATTATTTTCTTAAAATGCTCAGACATGCCTGCCACCATGCTGGACTGAACAAACAGACCTCGCTCGCCTCCAGTGTCTGGTTTTTTTGAGTTTGGTGGGTTGTGTCTTTTTTTAAACCACCACATCTGCAGAATGTCTTGCTCTCATCTCGCAGAGCATCAAAGCTTATTTTGTTCGACGTGCCAAGATGAGGAACGGTGAAATAAAAGATGACATACAACAGAGCAAAATATCCTCTTGTTGAGGAAAAAGCAAGCGCAAGCCTGAAAGTCAAATGCACCCTGACGAAGCACATCTGGGTGTTGAGCAGAAAATAGTGTCACCTCCTATCTGCTCTCCGGATTGCTGATGTATTCTGATGCGGAAAATGATGCTGTTCCTCTCTCCCCTATCTTTTCAAGGGATGCAGGACCACTGTGTGCCCACAAACACCGTCCTCTTCTACACCAAGTTACGGAACGCTGCTTCCGATGCTCTGAAACACCATTTCCAGCCAAGGCACAAACCCCTCCAAGCGAAGCCCTCCCCACGCGAAC
>NW_009707158.1:0-687 GCF_000703405.1 Apaloderma vittatum | reverse complement strand
TAATTGTAATGGACTTAAAAGACTCTTTTTTCACGATACCATTGACAGAGCAAGACAAAGAGAAATTTGCATTTTCTGTGCCTTCTGTTAATCATGAGGCACCTTCAAAAAGATATCAGTGGAAAGGTCTGCCGCAGGGCATGAAAAATTCACAAACGATTTGCCAGTGGTTTGTTGCACAAGCATTGTCACCTGTTTGAAAAGCATTTCCAGAAGACTATTGTTACCATTATATGGATGATATCTTTCTAGCTGCCTCTGACAAAAGGTGGTTAGGTGAAATGGAAAAAATGGCCACTCACTGCTTGCAACAGTTTGGCTTGGTCATAGCACCTGAAAAAATTCAGCCCGTAGCACCATGGAAGTACTTAGGCATGATTGTTACAGATATGCAAGTTATGCCTCAGCCAGTCAAATTAGATGTGCAAATTCAAATGCTTAATGATGTGCAAAAATTAATGGGCTCCTTGACATGAGATATCCTGGACTGACTTCACAAAATTCAAGCCTGAGCTGAGATGCCTCAGTTTGGAGCCTAGCTTCAAAACAGTGAAATTTTAATTGCTTGTTAACAGAAATTGTAATTGTGAGTGAAATTGTAAATGAAAATTGTAAGTGAAATTGTAATTGCTTGTCTTGTGAGGTCTAGTGAGGGAGTAATTGTTGGAGGCTGTCTTGGACAAAGTG
>NW_009707157.1:4744-10892 GCF_000703405.1 Apaloderma vittatum | reverse complement strand
TTCTATATCACCACTTCCCTGTGCAGCCTGTTCCAGGGCTTCCCCACACACATCCAGATCATTTTAGCAACGGATTATTTATTTCCAGGACCCCAAAGGTTGCCCCAAGGGATCACAGAATCCTAGACTGTTACGGTTTGGAGGGGACCTTGGAAGGTCACCTAGTGCAACTAGATCGTGCTGCACATGAGGCCTGAAGAACAGGTGCCCACCTCACGAAGGAAGGAGGAGGTCTGTGGGAGCTCTGGGCTGCCTCTCCCCGCACAGCTGCAGTCTCATCTTGGACACAGAACTGCTCCACATCCTCTGAGCATCACATGGGGAGCGTGGTGGGAGCCTCTAGGAGAGTCCCCGTGTCCAAATAAGAATCAGACGTTGTCCCACTGGCTTTATAGCATCAGCAAAACTCAAACCTACTTAAGACAGCAAAGAACACGGCCTGACCCAACTTCTTGGCTTGAGAGCGTGCTGCTTCCACACAGAAGGTCAAGAGAACGGCAATTTATGTCATTTCTTTTGCATCTAATCAAAAACACAACACGGCGAAAGCCTTTATCCTGCTTTTTTCTTCCAAGTTGATCAAAGCTTATTTAGTGCAGCTGCAAGATGTTAAGGTGTCATTGTTTTGCTTTGATAATCGCTCGGTGAATGAAGTCATAAAAATGTAAACCAAACATTTCCCTTGTCCCATAGCAGCTCTGACTGAAAAATTTGTTCAGCAAAATTAAATTTCATGTTACGGTTATATTTCCTTTTTTTTTTTCCCCCCCCACAGCCTTTTGGAGCTTCTTATCACAAGGACAAATGGAATGAACCCTGGCAGCTTTGCAGTTGAACCACATCCCAATTAAAATTTTAGCTCAGAAACGTCTAACGGCTCTGCCTTCTTTTGGGTCTAAGGTTTGACTTTGAGAATAATCATTTAGTTTTAGAGAACAGTGATGCCAATTAAAAGAGATTTGCTTTGCATTGAATCTAGAGCTCCAAAGTCTCCTAAACTACTGATGATAAAAAGTTCTCAAACAGCCTTCCTAGAAGTGGAAAGAACGTAGCAGTTTAAAAGTGCACAGCGTTTGATTAAATATGATGGTTTAAAACTAATTAAACCACTCATCACACTCCCCGGGGCCCATATCCTGTAAAGAATTCAATTTGACTACTCGGGTGAGTAAAAGAACTCGCTTGCATCTGTGCCTGTTTTGCCTTTTCTAAAATTCATGTTCTGCTTAACGCACCCACACTTATATATCAGTTTTAAAAGGAAACCGTGGTGATAAATGTTTTTTAATAAAAGAAACTGAATTATTTCTACCATTACTCTCTTGAATTATTTCCACGGTGAACTTCTTTCTTTCTCGCAAAGCCCGTTTAGCGCTTGTAAAATATGTTCCCGGTGGGCACAGGAACCATCTGCCAGCACGTGAGCACGTCCGAGAACAAACACGCCGAGCTGCGTTGTGGAATTCTACGAAGGGTCAAATATTATCAGGGCAACGTTATCTAATGGCTTCACACACACTTCTCATCGGCGAGATTCTCCTAAGCGAAACGCACGGGAGTTCAGCCCGACTACACAGGTAATACTGTAGTTGCTACAATCACCCAACCCTGAGCATACGCTTGGCATAAGGTAACTGTCAAAGATGCTAACAAAGATGGAAAACAAAGTACGATGCCCAGCGCGCATTTGTGCACCCAACCGCATAGGAAGTTTATGGACGGTGAAGAGACTTGCAGCCCCTTCTATTACTCTGATCTTGAATTTGCGATCAGACCTATGGTTGTCTTAAAATCGAGTACAGATTTCTCTCTATGGCTTGGTCAATAAGCACGAAACACCTTTTTAGTTGCACACAACACGTGTTTTCTGATGTCCTGCTTTACTCATCAGAACCACTGACAATGAATGATTTCACGCCTTCACATAACTACTTCTGCGAAAGGCTTAAATATTTTGTCACCAAACTGCAGCAGCAGCGCAGCCGTGTTTACTGCAATGCCTGTGACACGGAAACTGCATTTATACAGAATCTGACTTACCTGCGTGGTCCATTTGCACTCGCTATGTTGCAGTTAAACACTCGTCTGTGCGGTATCTACTGGGTGAATACTTGTCTGGGGCAAGCCCTAAGCTAGCGTCTGCCCTAACTACAATCCAGATCTCTGGCCGCTCCTGTTCTTTGGCTTTCTATGCATCTCACTGCTATTTACTATGCAGAGAAATTCTGTATGTAATTATTACCTCCTTCCTCCTCACTGTATCGCCGTTACAGATCTGAGCGTGAGCCGCACACGTAAGAGATGATATTATTTAACAGATGTTGCCCCCTAGCAGGTATCAAAGAATTACAAGCTCTGTCAGGAAAGAGCTTTTGCCTTAAAAACCTGGCAAGTTCACAGCGAGTTTAAGCTGTCGCTTATTGAGACCAATAATGAGAAACTTCACCCTGTGAATAATTTCTCTAAAGATCTTCATGCATGTACTCGAGGAAAGTGAGATGTTATTACGGGTTTCTATTTTTGGGGAGCCAAAAGCAATGTTCTCGACAGGAACCCAAGGTGCTGGTTAAACACGGAACAACAGACACGTATAGGGGGGTTTGGGCATGGGGAGACCTGCATTTCTCCAGCTGCCCAGTGCAGCCAAGCCACAGCAATCCCGCAGCTCTCCCAGGAGCTGGCAGCAGTCTGGGAGCCCCAGGCGAGTGCTTCAGGACTGGATTTTACTGAAGGGGGGAAAAAAAAACAAAAAATCCCTACAGAAAACAAAACCTTAGTCCTTGGAACTATACGGATAGTCCCGAAAATGTGACCCCTCGCATCTCAAACCCCAGAGCGCAACTAGAGAGCACTAAAAATATAAGTTAAAAACACCTTTGGAGGTTTCTGTGGCTTTCGGGGGATATCGCATGAGCTTAAGCTCTTGGGTTTGGCGCTGTGAACGGAATCATCAGAGCACTCTGGCACCAGCCAGCTCTGCTCTCAGTGGAGGCAATGTGGCTGAAAAGAGGAGAGGAAAAACAGGGGCAGGAAAGAAATATGATGAATCCCTTTAACATTTTTAAATCGCAGCTGGAAGAGGGAGAGCACAGAGGAGAATTCTCCCTTGCACCATTTACAAAAGTTGTACTGGTGAGTATTTAGTAGCTTGATCAGGACATTTAAAACATCTTTTTGTCCTGAAGATTACTCTGGAAGGATGACAGAGCTGAAAAATAATGCCTTAATTTCCATCTTCTGCTTCATTTTTATTTTGCCCCCTCCTCAACTTTAACTACCGCTTAACAGCAGCTACTTGGTTTTGACTAACATCACCTTTCATTTATTAACATTTATCCTGTGGCAGCATTACTAAGTCTCAAATCCTCCATGACTGCTTTGTCTTCCAGTACCACGAATTTATTGGAAAATGCATGATAACATGACAAGAAGAACGTGACGGATATTGCTGCTGCTCCATTCGCTGGACTCCAACTTGGAGTTCGTGTAGCCTCTTGCCACAAGATGTCAGCGCTGCATAAAGAATACACATAAATCACACCAGCACACTTCTAAACTGCTTAAAATCTCACCACCAGCACAAAACCCAGCCACGAGTCACACCACAAGGACATCATTGTGGAGATGGAGCGATGTTTGCCCACATTTCATGAGGTTTGCTGAAGTCAGGCTCACTTTGCTGCTTAGAATTTTTGGGATATGCCTCCAAAGTCACTAAAACCTCCCGAGGTGTTTTTCACTTACATTTTCAGCGCTCTCTGGTTGCACTCTGGGGTTTGAGATGCGAGGGGTCGCATTTTCAGGAATACCCGTATAGCTCCAAGGTATGAAATTATATTAATCCAAGGAAATTTGCTCATCTCTTAAGTGTTCATTGCTTTTATGCACTTTAGGAAAGAGAAGTAAAACGTAAGTAAAACAAAGCTTATAGAAGACAGTGCCCTTTTGGGGGAGAGAAAAAGAAAGTTGGTGAAGTGCTTTGGTTCCAGCTACTGCTCCCGGAGGTGCGAATTACAGAAACGCTCTTTCTGCCAACAGCTTTGTAACACAGCCCCAAATACCCGTCTCCTATGACAAAAGCCCCTTGTGGGATCCCCAAAATAACCAGCTGACCTGACTGAATACGAGGCAGAGCGGGACCGGCGCACTCCAAGCTCAAAGTTCCGAGCATCTGCTCTCTCGGCAAGACAGAAAATCTACCCCAGGGGCTCAGATCTGAGACAACATCCTTTCCTATACCTGTATTTTTTGTGAGACATGTGAAGAATGGTCGTTTTCTTCTGCACTGAGCTTTCCATCGATTTCTTCTGAATAAAATGCATCCTTTCAGCTAAGGAGCTCTTTTCTGCGCCCCATGAATATGAAGAATCATTCTGTATTTAATAGGCCTCTCCATTATTAACAATAAAATGTACTGCTAATAAATTAACGATGCTATTAATAATGTCTGTGTGCACAGAAATTAATACAGGCCGTAAAATGTATTACTGGGAGAAATTACGGTGCTAATTTTCAACACATTAGACCAAGCCAAAATCGTTCTGGATGTGCACATAGTTGAATAACTTTGAAAATCCGACTATCTCTGCTCATAAGCAAGGCAAGCTACTGCTGAACTCATGAAGTGGGGATTTTGTTTATATTTAAATTACTACCAAATTATGAAGCTCTTTCATCCCTCTAATCTACTAATTATTCCAATTCCACAATAGACAGAGTACTTTATAGTCTGATATTCCTAAATTGCTTTCATGTTCAATTACTTATAATTACACAAACAAGTCTAAAATTGATGATCTATGCATATAATTATAGATTCCACAACTCAGCACAAGCAAATAAAGGAAACTACCCTTATTATGACAACACAATTTCTAACAGTCAGGCACGGCAAATACAATTTCACGAAGAGGTGGATAGTACTATTATTTAATTAGTAACAAAACCGTTACTTCAGGACAATTAAGCCATAACATGGGCCCTGCAGCTCACTTGTAGTGCAATTTTTTTGTAAGTTGTGGTGGAGGAGCCCTAACAATTGCAAAGGCTGAGCACGTGGGGTTGAACAGTGTTTCCTTGCTCAAGCATCATTAAAAATCCCAGGACAAAGGAACAGCACTGATAAAGCGAATACTTGTGGCATCTGCACCACCCACCGTAATTTTCCGAAACCCGTTTCAGATCTTCTCCTCTTATTTTGTCCATTTTCCCCCGCTGGCACAGAAGGGCCAGGTTTGCGCTAACAGAGATCCAAAGAACGAACCAAATACTCTGCTGTCTTTCTCGGAAACACAGCTGCCTCTCCTAAGAGAATTACCTCAAATCTGCAATAAAATAAGACTCACGGGACTTAAACCCACAGCAAGTGAAAGAACAGAGCCGGTGCTGCAGAAGGCCCGTGATACAAGAAGGATAAAGTCACAGACCATTACGAGGAGACAAATCCAAGTTCAGTACAACCCCCCGTAGGTTTGATTGCTTCTCTACCAAAATTTCTTTTCCAGGATATAACGTGCGTTACTGGGCTACGTCTCGCAATCTTGCAGGAGAGGAAACAGCCATAGGAAAAAGGTTTAACAATCGTGGCTTGCTTAATGAGACTTGGTACGAGTGAGCTGCCCACAATTTCTGTATCCTTTTGAAAGGCGCTCTTTCACATTTGAGTTGCAACTCACACACGTTTAAGTCAGTATCAAAACTGCCACTGAATTTAAGGGTGAGCCCATGGACATGACAAATTGACCTGATTAAATCTTATTTTCTGGATTGTTTAAATGTCAGGAAACTAACTCATCCTTTTTTTACACTATCGAGCTGTCTGCTAAGAAAAATATGTTTTTTTAAACTTGAGTCACCAGTTACTACTACATCTTACTACAGCGAGAGGAATACTTTTATCTAAACAGAACGGTTGCAGGAAATTATAGTCCCATTAATGCTAATGGGGAAAAACTATACCTCTTTGTAGCGTTTCATGACTGCCATGCAGGTAATTCTTTTAAACAAAGGTCTCTCTAGTCACATCATATATTTAATTTTTAACTTTTGGGTTTTGTCTCTGGAGACATTCAAACCTGCCTGGACACGTTCCTGTGTCACCTCCTCTAGGGGATCTTGCTCTGGCAGGGGGGTGGACTAGCTGATCTTT
>NW_009707157.1:0-4647 GCF_000703405.1 Apaloderma vittatum | reverse complement strand
AGTCATTACGTTAGTTCTGCTGCACCATGAAAACTCCTTCTGCCTCACTTTTATCTGTGAAGAAAAGAAAAAGGAAGAAACCCCAAATCCCATCATACGCATTCACAATCGATACACTCCCACTATGATGCCGATGAGAAAGCCTGAGAAAATTGAGTTTAACTGCCAAGAGAGCGAGCAATCCCTCTTGCATGCAATGACTAAGCCTGAACGCGAGATGGAGGCGAAGTTTAAAACTTAAACTAAAACCTGGCCAGAGCAGGAATTGCAGTCATCGCTAATGCCATCGAACTGACGAGTGAGGGTTATCATCAGCACGGGGATTCCTTAGCTCCTCGCTCGGCAGGACAGACATGGCACACAGCAAATATTGCGCTGCCACGTCGCAGCCAGATTTCATCCAGGGGGGAACGAAGAAAGGACGAGAGCATCTCGTCAGCAGCCCTTGGTTCTTGCCTGGGATTCTGGATCGATACGGCACAGCAAGCTGCGCTCCGTTCCGTTTCTCCCCTCCCAGCTCCAGGGGCTGATTATTCTTGAAATAACTAATTGGCAGGCGCGAAGAGCCGAGATCTCCTCATTCCCGGATGTTTTAAATGTGTGCGCTACAAACGTCAAACTAGTTCAGGAGTAATTAGGCAACGCGTTGCCACGCGCAGAACTGGAGTCAAAGACGACAAAGTTTATTAATTACCACGCACAGAGCTGCGAATGCAGATGCACCTTTGACAAAGAATCTGTGGGGGGAATAGGTTTCCCCTTTTTTGTGTCCTTTTCATGTAAGATAAAAGATTAACGGTAAAGCAGGAACAGCCCACAGTGGAAAAAGAAATAATATCTATTTTCTTTACTCTGGCGCGCCTTCATTGAGTCCAGAAGGTCAGGCTGAATCACTTGCACCGTATGCGGAAGAGACGGAATTATACCAGGTAACACAGGCAGAAAGGGGGAGAAATATGAAAAGCATTAAACTGCCCTGAGCTGTTTACAGAGCGTT
Organism: Apaloderma vittatum; assembly: GCF_000703405.1. NCBI lineage: Eukaryota > Metazoa > Chordata > Aves > Trogoniformes > Trogonidae > Apaloderma > Apaloderma vittatum. The sequence goes on along the minus strand of NW_009707157.1, from coordinate 3,650 downwards.
CAGACAGAATAAGAATCTAGCTGCAAGTGTTTGCAGGTGGAGGACCACATACCAGTCCATTACGTGCCTGACAGTTGAGACCAAACTATTTTTTTCAGAGCCATCCTTCTAGGTGTAGCATTTATGTGTTAATTTGTGCTTACCCCTGCTAACCGCTATTCGGAGGTACAAGAACGACAACGTGTGAATGGAAACGTGGTCTCAGGAATGAAGAATGGTTGGAAAGCAAGTGGATGATTCCTGCAGGCTAGGGAATTTATGAGGACAGGGAACGGAACAGCACGGAAATGCAGGAAATAAAGTACAAACTCCCCCTGCAAAATACATAAAGATTTTTCCCTAGCACATGTTTCTCACCTTGTAATTATTTGGGTTGACCATGTATATAAATACACAAGGCTGGAAATAAAGCAGAGCAGGGACCCATAAGAAACCTGCTGCTCACACTTGAAAATCTCTAAACACAATAACCAGGTTACATTTATCAAAATTCAGACCAAAAGCGCGATATGCTTTGGAAACCGAGCCGAGAATTGTTCTCCTCCTTGTAGGTAAAATTGAGCGGCACAGCAATCAGATAAAGTTGCTTTAGGGCACACATAGTTTTTCCTCTCCGGACAGCTGAGTTGTAATTCTAAACACTTCTCTAAGCTTGCAGGCGATACAGATGGTAGGAGAGAGTTGGTAAATGACTTCCTCACATCACCTGCTATAGCTGGAAATAAACATCAAGAGCAAATAGCTGGCAAGTCATAAAGCAGGGCAATTCTTTCTTATATTAAATACTAAGCCTGCAATTTTCCCAAATAAACATGGGCTGAGATAGCTCCCAACACAAGGAACAGAGCCTATCTAGAATCATAGAATCATCGAATCCTAGACTGGCCTACGCTGGAAGGGACCTTAGAGATCATCTAGTCCAACCTCCCTGTCATGGGCAGGGACGCCACCTGTCGACTAAACCAGGCAACACATGGGGACCAAGCGGAAATCGAACCCACGACCTCGGTGTTGCTCCTTGTTGCCAGCACCGTGCTCAAATCACTGAGCTAACCGGCCCCCTAGAATGCTCCAAAATAATTTTAGTTCCAGGAGGCAGGGAGAGGGTGTCATTTCACAGTGAAGTATGCAAGTCCTGTGTAACTCTAGAAAAGAAACAGGGGTCCCACATTTGGAAACCAGACACCAAAACCTCAGGAGGCTTAGACACGTCCACTCTACCAGAGCTCAGAGAGCAAAGGGTGCTCATTTCTCCTGCTGTGAGATGACAGTAGCTCCCTAATTATTTCCATAATGGATGGAAATATTTGTCGCCTTCCTTATGAGTGGAGGTGCAGCACAGCACTGCCACCAGCTGAAGGTCCGTCTGGCCGCTCTGTAAAACCACCTAAAACACTAACGCACGCTCCCACTTTTGGGGAGGAAGAAATTCTTTGAAAGCTCGCATGGCTGCATCACCCTGTTAAAATCGTGTTTACTGTGACAACGTAGGCTCTCCTTTGCTATTTAAAGCAAAATTCATGCTTTTGCACATAATAACGCAGACTGAGACACGTCAATCATACTCCTCAACAGCCACCTTGCTTGACGTGCCTGAAACAGCCGTCACTCACAGTGGGGGGAAAAAAATGTGTCTTCCCCCCCACCCCAACCTAATGTCTAATTAATGCATTTCAGTCATTTGAAAACATAACTACGCCTTGACAGCAGGCTTTGAGTTTGAAGGTGTCTCAGGTAAGGAAGTACAAAACTCTGAAACGCTCCGCGTTGAATGAACGCCTCCAAGTCCAGGCCTACCCTCCAAATCACCTGAACCTCCAGCGTGCAAAGAAGAAGGACCATAATTTCTTTCCTTCTTTTTCCTTTAACCCAAAATCACACCATAAAAGTGTCTCTTAAAAGATTCAGTGGCTAAAGCTTTGAGCCGAGTCTTCTGTAACTCATTTTCCTATTCATTATGCAGCAACTAAGGGCTGATCATCATTACAGCAGCTCTAATTGTAACCTACAATCTTTAATCTCTGAGCCCTTCAAAAGCTGTTTGATGCACGGCATTTAAGAGCCAGGTGCTAAAACAGACAAAAGGCGAGCTGGGGGGGAGCCGGGGGCGGAGGAGAGAAGGGGAGCAGAAGAGGAATTTAACCTTTTTCAACTAAAAGCACAAGTTTGAAACCCACGACTAGGAAAACGCCGCTGGATTCAATCTGCAAGTTTTTTCCGGAGGATCCAAATCATCACAAGCCTGTTGGCATTCGGCTCATCTCCCTGCCATGGCACAGCTCACATTTTACAAGGAAGTTGTGTTTTTTTCATCGTGGAGAGGCGAGGCCAGCTCGCACTCACATAACAGGCAACAGAGGTTTTGTTACGGGTGAAAAAGATGCAGAATGGAGCCATTTCTGACCTGCAAAGCTAACAAAACCAAAAAATCCCATGAGCAACAGCCATCATTCAGGCAAAGTAGGCATACGTCCAATTTCTGAAATTATGTTAGCAACAACACTTTCGTGGATTTTTTTAATTATTTTTTTTAATAAGTCATGGCAGGACGTTGAATATTGTAAATACTGTAGTCAAGGTTTTACAGAAAAAAAACCCATAGAAGTGTGAAAGTTTCTCAGTACTAAAAAAGTACTGTTTATCTGCAAAACTGACAGGGGAACTAATTGGGTGGGCAAGGAGCCTGAGCTAGAAAGTTCCCGTTTAGCTGTGGGTGTTTCAAACACATGGGAAAAAAAAAAAAGTGATTCAATACCAAGATTTCCTATTGCGCAGGTTCTTGCACCACAAAGAGACACACGGACTAACTTTGAGGAAGGCATCCAGTTAAAATGGAAACAGCACCAAATGATGGCCCAAACAGATACATTCATTAGCAACTGAGGTATTTGAAAAAGGTCTTGCTAGTGAGGGATCATAATTAATCTTCCTCTTCCTCTTCTGGGTGGGAGGGATGGTGAGGATGAGCACAATTACAACCTTAATGAGCCCAGGCAGAAGCGAGCAGCACACAGACAGTCTCTCTGGCTCTGCTGCACTGATGATAACGGAGGGACCACCAGATAAACCTGTGTGGCGATGGAGACCTGTGAACCTGCAGGCAGGGAGCTGGTGGGAAGGGAAGCCTTAAAATGAAGATAAACAGATTCTAAAGATACAAGATAAACCAAACGGAAGAGCTTCCCAGGTACTCTTAAGAAAATCTCTCCCTCAAAGCCAGAAGGTGAACGAGGGTCAAAGCACGAGGCGGGTGAAATAAGAGAGAAAACATGGAGACGGAACAAAAGAAAAAGCAGCGTAGCAAACCCAGGAAAATGAGGAATTATTTGTCTCTGCAGAGAATAAACAAGGAGCTCAATACACTGTACAATATAATAGGACTGTGAAAGCACTGGAAATCTTCCCTACTTGATTTATTTGGGACAAAAAAAAAAGTATTAAGTTTTAGCTCTTAGAGATACAACAGTATGTTGGTGCCTCAAGAGACTCTGCTAAGTCCCGCAGTTCATATTTGCCCTTGGTTTGCACAAGATGCCACAGCCAAATAAATACACATTGAGCTGATTGCACTCTATAAATCACAGAATTGCAGAATCATTGAGGCTGGAAAGGCCTTCTAAGATCATCATGTCCAGTGTACAACCCAACAC
>NW_009707156.1:0-1123 GCF_000703405.1 Apaloderma vittatum | reverse complement strand
GCTGATGGAGAGCCCGGGTGTCCCTGTCCCAGCGTCCTGAGCCCAGTTGGCCCAGTCCCAGGTGGCCCAGTTGCCAGTGGCCCAGTCCCAGGCATTACTGTCCCAAGTGTCCCTGTCCCAGGTGTCCCTGTGGCGCTATCCCAGGTGACCCAGTCCCAGAGGTCCCAGGTGTCCCAGTTCCCTGTGTCCCTACCCCAGGTGTCCCAGTTCCCAGTGTCCCTACCCCAGGTGTCCCACTTCCCCAGGTGTCCCAGTTCCCAGTGTCCCTATCCCAGCAGATCCAGGTGACCCAGTCCCAGGTTTCACAGTCCCAAATGTCCCCTTCCCAAGTGTCCACTCCTCGGCTTCCCAGTCCCAGATGTCCCATTCCCAGGTGACTCACACGTCCCAAGTGTCCCTGTGCCCAGCGTCCCAGTTCAGGGGCACCCAGGTGTCCCATTCTCCATTTTTCCAGTCCCAGGTGTCCCTATGCCATATCTCCCAGTCCCAGTTGCCCCTGTTTCCAGTATCCCTTTCCCAGGTGACTCAGGTGTCCCAGTCCCAGGTGACCCATGGGTCCCAATTCCAAGTTTTCCAGTCCCAGATGTCGCAGTCCCAAGTGTCCCTGCCCCATGTGCCTCATTCCCAGGTTTCCCAGTCCCAGATGTCCCAGTCCCAGGTGACACATGGGTCCCAATCCCAGGTTTCCCAGTCCCAGATGTCCCAGTCCCAAGTGTCCCTGCCCCATGTGCCTCATTCCCTGGTTTCCCAGTCCCAGATGTCCCAGTCCCAGGTGACCCATGGGTCCCAATCCCAGGTTTCCCAGTCCCAGAAGTCCCAGTCCCAAGTGTCCCTGCCCCATGTGCCTCATTCCCAGGTTTCCCAGTCCCATTTGGCCCTGTTCCCAGTATCTCATTTCAAGAAGACCCAGATGTCCCCCTCCCTGGTTTCCCAGTCCCATAGGTCCCAATCCCAGGTTTCCCAGTCCCAGTGCCTGGCTGAGACCGAAGGACCCTCCCCAGCTCTGTGCCCACAGCCCATGATCCTGCCCTGGGCGTGGGGACAGGGACCCACAGGTGGTGGGTGCAGGTTTGGGTGCAGATGATGGTTTTTTTGTGACGTGCCTGGTGAATACGGGCTTTTT
>NW_009707155.1:0-850 GCF_000703405.1 Apaloderma vittatum | reverse complement strand
GGCGCAATCCGCAGGGCAGAGCGGGGCAGGCAGCCCGCACCCTCCCTGCTTGCCTGCCCGGCCCTTTTCTTCTCCCCATCCCACGGCCACGCTTTAGTACTCCCTGGAGGGGCTCTCTGTGCTTCACAGACCCTCCAAATAAACTTTCGAAATGCTGCTACGGAAAGGCTCCCTCCGCTTTCCATCCCTAACCTCGCCACCGCCTTCTTCTCTTAAGGGTAGAGGACATTTTAATTGAGGTGGGGTTTTTTTAAGCTCCAGTTACAAGCTCGGAATCGTATTTTACTGCATGCCAACGGTTTGATGAAAAATACTGATGTATCCAGCTGAGGGAGGAAAAACCTCAAATGCATACATATGCAGAGACACCCAAAAAAAAACAACAAAACCAAGCCTGACTCCCCCTTTCCTCTCGTGTGTGTGTGTGTGTCCCCGAAGATGGAGACGGACCTTCGCCTTTGGCTGTCAAACGCGAGCAGGGCGCTCCTTTAAATCATTTCGGATTTTCTCAGCGTGAGAAAAGAGATTCCCAGATGGACTTTGTGAATTGATTTTATACCCCTCCATCAGTCTCTGATATCAAACTGTCCGTGTTCTCTGCGCTCGGGCGAAATGAATGTCCGGGGTTCGCCTTACACAGATACCAGTGCTGGATTGATGAGAATCGGGAAGCCCCGTTGAGATACGCAGACGGTGTTACAACATCCATCCCTAAACCTCTCTCTCTCTCCAGCGATGCCAGGGGAGCGCGCACACGCTGCAGGCACACGACGCCAGGCTGTGTGTACCCTCTAAATGCACGTCCAGCCTTGCATGGCCGGGAGGTGCAAAACTGCACCCCCGTGCTCCC
>NW_009707154.1:0-2251 GCF_000703405.1 Apaloderma vittatum | reverse complement strand
TAGAGGCCTGCCCAGCCCTAACCCACGACAGGTGCTATCTATACATATTTAATTTTGAGTGTGTGGTGTATTCCTTTGGACTCCAAGACAAGCAGGTGAATAAGCCTTTCCAGATCAGCGTATCGGAAAGTAAAAACAAAGTGTGAAACTGTGGCAGAAAAACCATGGGAGGTGATGAGATAAATGGTAGTGGGTCTGCAGTCATATACTGCAAGGTCTCTTGCTTGTGTTTCATTCTGATGGTGTAGAATGGTTATAAAGGAAGTAAAGAAAACACTTTGTTTTCTTCCATTGTTTTTTGCTGTTAATTTTTCAGGCTGCTAAAACTTCGAATCCTAGAGGCTGCACCAGGGCTGATGGCTTTTATTGTCTCTTTGTATTTGTGTACCTGTGACCAGAACAGAACCGACCTTACTCTAACAGAGAGATGGAATTGGTTGAAAATTCAGCTAATAATAGAAATAGCTACCTTCCACTGTAGCTGTGCAGCAGGTACCCTGTAATAATAAATCTGTCAGGCTTTCTCCCTTCATGGTGTTACAAATGTTTGCAGACTTTTTAACAGAGGGGATGTTTCTGTGAAGGAATGGAAGAAAGTTTACATGATTTCTTTTCTGTCTGATATGCAAATTTGGTAAAATGTTATGTGTAGCTTTTGTAATTTGGAATCTATGGGGGTTTGAGGAGTAAGTGTTGCTCCCTGCTTTTTGACGATGTTATTTGACAGATTAAGAAATAAAATGCTAAAGTTATCTTGCATCTGGAAACAAAGATGGAAATAGAGCAGATGTCATTTTGCAAATGGGGAGTAAAAAGGCTTCTGTGTTTGCCAGCATGCACAGTTTAGAATAATTTCTGTGCATCAGGAAATGAGCTTTAAATTATTCTAAAGTGGTTGATAAGTGGGAACAACACAGTTAAATTTATTAAAGCTTTTTTTGGTAAATAATTGATATAATGTTGCAATAAGAGTACATTATATATTATAAAATGATACATTATGTAAATAGATGTAGCACACTTTTCCCTCTGCTTGATACTAGATTCCACATTCTGACTAATAATTGTGAAGGAACTAATTTTTTCTCCAAGAGCCATAGGTATTGTAGCTGTGGAATACTGGCAGGTGTGTTATTTAAATTACTTTCTCCATCTTCATACAGATTTCAGCTTGATTTAGAAATAAAATAGTAGTAATAATTAAAAAAACAGCCCTAGAAGAGAACATAGGCCACCCTGCTCAGTACAAGTGGCTGGAGGAAAAGATGGGAACTTGACACTTCCCCCAGTGTCACCTGAATGATGTTTAGGTGAGGTTCAGAGACTGACTGCTCTGGGCATTTGCTGCAGTTGAACCCATGTGCTCTTCTATGTCTAATCCAAATGCTGGTTTGAATACACCCTTGATTATCTCTGACTGTGGTGTATATTTGTTTATATTTTGTACATTTGTGTGTATTTTATTCAGGCAACAATATTATTAATGGTAAAATAGACTCATATTTTCAGATTTTGCAGAAATCAGATCTAAGGTAGAATGGCCCCTGATAATTCTTATCGAGTTAACACAATACTCTCGTTTGACAGGCTTTGCCTCATACCATGCCTCAGTAAGAGTTCTGTAATAATTTCAGCATGAGGGTCTCTTTTTGCTGTTAATGGATTGCAAAATTTTCTTCATTTTTACTCTCAGGAATGGGACTTACGTTGAGTCTGTACTTTCTGTGGGCACCTCGTGTATAGAAGTTTTGCTAAATGGTTGTTCTGGTTTGAGCTAAACAAAACCAAGTCTGTTCAGTGATTTTTACTTTCCAACTCACTCTCTTCTAAAAGGCTGCACTTTCTGAAGTTAGCCACATATTTTTGCACACAGTGTGTGCTAGTGGCAGTGATAACACCTGATGTTTACAGTTACTGCCTGGGACTGGTATACAGAAGGGCTCACTATTATTTTTGTTATTGTTTCATTAAAGCTGTTGTAGTTTTCTTTTCTAACCTGTAAGTCTCTCTGCCTCAATGGTTTAGGAAAGGTTTACTAAATGTTGACAAATGTATGAAGCATAAAAAGAAAACAGCTACTATGTCCTCTGCTAGTAAGTTATTGTGGGTTTGACCCTGACTGGATGTTACGTGCCCACAGAAGTTGCTCTATCACTCCCCTTCCTCAGCAAAACAGAGAAGAGAAATTATAACAAAAGGGTGGCGGGTTGAAACAAGGACAGTGTTGGTAGCAAGGGCCCGGCGGCCGCAA
>NW_009707153.1:447-1620 GCF_000703405.1 Apaloderma vittatum | reverse complement strand
CAGCTCTGACTGCAGCAGCGCTTGTGCCAGCGAGGTGCCAGCCTGAGCCTTCTGGCACCCACCTCCAGCCCTGCCGGAGATACCGATAGCCAAATCCCAATCAAACCCAGCTAGCCCCTCTAAGATCCTTCTGCTGAAGCGATGCAAAGCTGCTCAGCTGAGAGGCTGAGCTTCAGCAGATGGTGTTCCCCACTCCCACCCTAGGGAAGATGAGATCGTCACACCCCACACCCCCACAGGGCAGATGATGCCTCCTGTCTGTCCTTCCCACTGACAATTTTGCCTTTATCGTGCAAAAGCCTCCACTGACTATTCCAACACCTCTTATCACTCATTCCATCTTCACTCCTATGGCCTCTGCCATAAACTTTGGCCCTCTGCCACGTATTAACACCATGGAGAGGCTTTACTGCTGTGGCCGTGGAGCCTTTTAACCGGGCTTTAGCTCTGCCCTTTAGCTCAACCCTTCCTGCGGTTGTGGGATTGTGGGTTTCAGGGCCAGCAAGGGGAAGTTTTTCACCCTCTTTCAGCTTTCATTATCTTCTGCGGGCCGTCAAAGCCAGCAGCCGCCCCATGGCCGGGGCAGCCACCGCAGGACGCTGTCCCCTGCTCACACCGAGAAAACACCACCCAATTACTGGTATCCAGGCAACCGTTAATTTTCAGGTCAGCAATTAACACTGCCTGTCAGAGCGATGTCCAACTGTGAGTCACTCCACACCAGGTGCTGGACCTACTATTTTTAGGAGCTCAGAGGAGGGCTTGGTCACTGGCCATGGCAGAGGTCTGGCAAACAAACTGGCATGGAGTTGCTGGGTGCCTTTGGATGCTTGAGTGTTTTGGACAGACAGAGCAAGCTGTCCCCTTTGCCAGTCAGTCTGGCTGGTTTTCTGCACCAGAAGTGCTGCAAAGTCCCCGACCAACTAACCAACCTGCTGTGAGGACCCAGCAAGAGCATCTCTGACAAGCACCCCCAGAGCAGCGAATGACAGCAACACTGACAGTGACACGTGCTGTGGTACCCTGCACCAACATGGAAAGCCCCCCAAGATATGACCCTGCCCGTCCTCCTGCATCGCACCCACCTGCCACAGTGATGGTGTAGAACACAGAGTCCCCGCCGGCATCACAGACGAATTCCCCGGCATCCTGTGGCCGAGCACAGGGCGGCAC
>NW_009707153.1:0-342 GCF_000703405.1 Apaloderma vittatum | reverse complement strand
GCGCCCTGCCCGGCCGCGTCCTTGGGGGGGGCCTCCCCGTTGGATCCGACAATCCTCACAGGTGCCTCTGCAGGTGATAACGTGGGGCTCAGCGCAGACACCCAGCTGCGAGCAGCTTTCAGCCCCATCATGGGGGCAAGCAGAGGGGCAGAAGCATTGTCAGGAAGTGGGGTCCAGGCTCCTGCATGCAGTCCCCAGCTCACCAGTCACGGTCACCACGAAGCTCACTGCATCATCTCCTGCGTCACAGGTGTACACGCCTGCGTCCAAGGGACCTGCTGAGCGGAGAAGCAGCCTCCTAACGCAGCCCTCTTCCTGCACTGCAATAACATCGTCCAGGGG
>NW_009707152.1:0-14882 GCF_000703405.1 Apaloderma vittatum | reverse complement strand
AAGAGAGAAGGAGGGAGAGAAAGAAAGAAAAGCCAACACATTTATTTGTAATTAGAGTATGTGTCATTAGCTCTCTTTCCTCTTCAGAGAAGTAATGCATCAGCACTAGATTAGTACCCCCAGTTAATCAGTATCTTAGAAGAGTGTGCAAGGGCCTCATTTTATAACAAAAAGCTCTGTGTTCACTAGAAGCCTGATTTCCAGTGATGCCTGCTCATCCTCAACTGATGTTTTAGTTTCCCGTACAAAGGCATCTCTATCAGTGTAGTGCTACATCCCCTTCTCTAGTGACCTCTGGCTGTTTCTGTACCACCTCCTGTACTTAAATCTCAAGATCTCTTGCCTTCATTGCAATATGTACAGCACCTTCTGATATTTCCTATGCACATCACCAGTATCTTCACAGTTGTTCCTTGTACTGCCTAGTATAATGACTCTGGATTGCTGGCTTTGTAAAAAGACTGCTCAGCAGAAAACTGTAGAGTTTGATAACTTTGATTTTGGTAGAATAGCAGACTAAAAATGCACTTTACTTGTTTTCCCTTGGCAGAATAATGTGGCAAGGAGAAAGTTTCTTGTCAAAGACCGTAGAATCACAGAATCACAGAATCATTTGGATTGGAAAAGACCTTTAAGATCAAGTTAAACTTGTTAACCTAGCAATGCCAGGTCTACCACTAAACCATGTCCCTAAGTACCACATCTACACATCTTATAAATACCTCCAGGGATGGTGTTTCCATTACTTCCCTGGGCAGCCTATTCCAGTGCTTGACAATGCCTTCAGTGAAGAGATTTTTCCTAATATCCCATCTAAACCTCCCCTGGTGCAACTTGAGACCATTTCCTCTTGGCCTACATGTAATAAAAAAATAGTGGAGATGTTGAATTCCTTATTCTGCTCCAGACATTTGGAACATCCTTCAACAAGTCATTTAACATCACTTTCCTGGATGAAACATGAGGATAAGGATAATTTTATGCCAGCCATACCACCAGTATTGCATGGCATAATTCAGTAATGACTATGGTGAGAGGGGACGACATCAGTGGAAATGCATAAAGGGAATGTATAATAGCAAATTTGTATTACAGAAGAGAGAGAAAAAAGGAGAGTGATGATTTTATCTTCTCAAGAGGAACTGGGTTAATACTGAAGAAAATCTATTTGCAAACAAGTATGCCCAATCCTGTAATGTATAGATTGATGTTTTTTTCTTTGCCTATGAATATTCATGCAATCAATTTTAATTCACCTGAAGAAGTGCTTTTATTGGAACAGAGATGGAAATTCATGTGTGAACACAGTATTTCTGAGCAAACAACAGAAGTTCGCACTCGGGCTGTTGTCACCTGAACACCATGTACTGCTTGGTTGCATGAGTTAAGGACGTGGATGTTCTGAGATGAGAAAAAACCCAAGTGTGAACACTGGTGGCTTTCAAAGGACCTCAGACACATCACCGGGCGCAGGCAGGAGTGGAAAGAGAGATGGTGTGGCCTAAGGATAGTGCTGACATAATAGCAAACTCTGTGTCCCAGTGACACGTTTTGTGTGTTTCAACCTCAAAAGGCAGCACGATCTGCACATAATGTGGGACAAGACCTAGGGAGAGGGATCAGCCCCTGAGCACAGCCCAAGGGGACGTTGTGTGCTGAGGTCTTAACTGATCTGTACACTTCTGTGTCTCTCTGCCTGCAGGGTGAAATTGCGGCTACCCCTGCATTATTAAAAGGCACAAGGTTCTGAATTCATCTGGTGTAATTATGGGATTATCGAGGACACTTAAATTAAGAGTGTTGCCACGTCACACTCCCTTTATGGGCCTCTCTAGCTATGAGATGCAGGCACTGTCAGTAGGCAATCTGTATACATAGCTTGCTTAGCTGTATGTTTTGCGGTGCTTTTTGTCTCACCTCTGCACAGTCATTGCTGAAGATGTCAGCTTTCATACTGTCTTTTTTTTTTGGCTGGTTTGAAAATTATTTCTACGCTTTCTTCCACACTCTCAGAATCGCAGTGTTCTCTTTATGCTAACCAAATCTAGTTTTTATTCTTCCAAAAGCTACCTATCAGTATGTAAAATCCTGAAACAGCCCCGTGTTCTGTGTATTCATTTTAATTTGCCTACAGAAATAACCCATCCTGTTGTGCCCTGTATCTTACTGGTGTTTGCTCTGGTCTATTTTATCAAGCGTCCCAGTCCCATTCCCATCAGACGCTAATTTATACGCTGATTGAGGCAAGAATTACAACATCTATGCATGTCACATCTTTGTTAAAATAGCTAGTGATGTGACCAATCACACAGTGAGGTATGGGAATGCTGCAACTGAATGATGAAGTGAGAAAAAACACTCTGAGACCCACATTTGCAAAATAACATCCAAATCAAAAGTTATGATTAAGATAATTATGGACCATCCAATCTGTTTTATGTGCATGGTCAGACTAAATTACCATAGTGGATTTTTGCTGTCTGAAAATCCAATTTTGGTGGTTTTTTTTCATTTTGTGTAAAATACAGTTGGTTGTTGTCAAATGGGTGAACCTACCAGAAATTAGATGTGAAGAGGACATGAAAAAAATCTCACATTCTCACTACTGAGCTTCATAAAGATATACTTTATAAATATATACTGAGCCTTTATAAAGATATATTCTCTATGTACTTCATGAATAAAAAGATAGTTTAAACAAGTTGTAATAGTCAAATACTTAAAAGACACTAAATAAAGAGTTTGCAGGATTGTTTGGCTTCTAAAATAGTACTGCCTACTCCTCTATGACAAAAGGTAATTCTCATAATTGTGTTGCACTCTGCTTATTGCGTCTTCTAAATAGACAATACTCTTTATCTTGTTTTTTTAAGGTCATAATATGATAATGATCTGATTTATACTGAAAATAAAGATCAATGTTACTGCGTGCAAAAAGGGCAGGGAAAAGAATGAAAAAAAATGTCTAAAATATCCATCACTAGTTCCATTGTCTAACATTGTTTTTATTAAATTCATAGTGTTTGAACTAGAAGGTACTTATAATTGGAAGAAGAAGTAACAGAAATAACTAAATTTTATTCAAGGGCTTGAGTTATATTAGCAAAATGAAAAGAGAAAAACAGCAACAAGGGAGAGACATTTCAGTACCTGAAACGTTAGAATGGGAAGGTTTTTCTTGTAAATTATCATTGATTTGTTGTTTTTCCCCAGATAACTGACATTATAATGTGTACCAATCACTGTTACTAACACATTTTAATCATCTTTAAACTCCTACAGTTCTCTTTGTAAACTTGACATATGGAAGACAGTTTCCAATCTCCATAGATTATCAGATACACTACTCAAGTATACATTTTTTTCTTTTTAACTAGAAAGACCACACTGCCTTCATATCTGGTGCTGGTATTTAACCTTTCAGGTATTTCCTATTTTAAAATAATTCATACAGAAAAATTATACATTTTCTAAATCTTGAAAGTTTCTAAATTATACCACTACCCACAATGATCCAATGTGTTCTAGGCTAGTCAAGGCTAGCAAATGGTGCTCAAACTGGCAGTGGAAAATGCAGCAACCTGAGTTTTAATTAATTTCATGAGGGACTGTTAAAGTTGACAGACAGCCTGGCATTCAATTTAAGAGTAGTTACTCCTATATTCTGGTAAAACAAATCTGCTCTCACCACTACCCAACTTACTTAAAATTACAAACTTTGGATAAATACATGACATTTAGACTATTTATCTTTTATATTCATTGTAGAGTTTCTTATCTCAGGGAGAGTATAGAAGAAACATACGACTTGACTAGTCAAAAACCTGGAACAACTTTGCCAAAATAATTTTTTTTTTAAAAAAATATTTTAAATTTCTTAACTAAAACCTAAGAGGTGTATATGACTCACAGCTGTAATCCAATCAATCTTCATTTTAATACACACATATTTGGAAAAGTTTTGTTCTCCTAAATTCATTCAACCATTCAAAATCCGTCAAAACCAAGGAAACTTACTTAAAGTACGCAAGAAAGAATACCTATTTCTCTGCTTAAAACAGAGAAATACTGCAGAAATATCGGGATATTGTGACATGAATACTTCTTGTGTAGCAATTTCTAACAAAATATTTTTCATTGGAGCTTGCTTCCTTTTGCCTTGCAAGACATTTCATGCCTTTTGACACAATAGCCCCTTTTCGTCTGTTAAGAAGACAGAAAAATATATATCTTCTTTAATATTTTTTAAATTAATGTTGATTTTAAGATGGAAACAACATCCTTTGTGACTAGAATGGTGTGAGACTCTTGTCTCTTGTCTGGAGTTATTCAAAGCTGTAAGCTGCATGTGTGGTGACAAATACCTACAGAATCATGACCTGCTGTCATGTACATTTCCTTCCCTTATTCAGGTAAATGGTTCTTATCCAATGATAGGACAAGGGGCAAGAGATACAAGCTGGAACATAGGAGATTCCACAAAAACACGAGGAAAAACTTTTTCACTGTGAGGGTGACAGAGGACTGGCACAGGCTGCCCAGGGAGGTTGTGGAGTCTTCTTCTCTGGAGACGTTCAAAACCTGCCTGGATGCGTTCCTGTGTGACCTACTCTGGGTGATCCTGCTTTGCCAGGGGGGCTGGACTAGATGATCTTTTGAGATCTCTTCCAACATTCTGTGATTTTGGGATTCTGTGATTCTGTGATTAGTCACACTGAAAGTAGTGGACTAAACCTTGAAGATTTTACTCTGTGCTTAATCAGTTGTCAGTCAGGCAAGCCTCCTGGGAAGTCAATGGGAGTTTGCCTGGGAAATGACAGAGTAGGAGTTTATTAAAGCCCTTAAAATTGAAATGTATTCAAAAGATTTGCAGGATCAGGCCTCTAATTTAGCATGAACTAAAAATGTTGACGGAAAGTTGGTCATTCAAAAAGCTGTAGTAAGGCTGAGCCAGGGCAGGCACAATTCCAGGCAATGCCTGCTGTGTGTCTGGATGTTGTGGGAGTAGAGTAATGAAAAATGACTGATGTAGCTTGACAGAACACTTTAAAATGACACGTTGAGCTAGATTCAGTGAAAGGGTAGTGGACAGATGGTTTTCATTTTCAGAAATTTAATGGCTATTTGGCATTCTTTGTCATTAGTGATCCTGGTTAAAACTCAATTGAATAGTGATAATTTTTGTTTCCTCTTTTAACAGAACAATAGCTCTGCTATCACTACAGACAGCAAAGCATGCTATTAAAAACCTCTACTTCTCAACAAAATGACTGAAAGAATGATTCCTTGCATACAAAATATTCGTACTTATTTTCAATCAAGAAGTGGTATGAGGGGAGAATAGGTCTTTTTTTACTTCCTAGGTACAAAAAAAATAATACCCCACAATAGTTGAATCTATATGATTTTTTAAACTGCTACTTTAAAGTTATTTTTAAAAATAAAAATAAACATATCCTATTTGCTCCTGAGGCCTTCTATTACAATATTTAACATATGAAAAGAAACTGCTATCACAGAATCACAGAGCTGGCTAAATTGGAAAATACCTTTAAGGAAATTAGATAAAATTTTATAAAATGCATCCTATTTCTTCCAGAACAACCCCCTACCAAGACACATATCTAGTCATTCCTTTCAAACAAACATTTGCATCAGAATTTGCCCGATTTTGTGTCTCAGATTTCAATGTTACAACCAGACTACTAGGTAGTGGAAATACAAATTTGTCTTATTTATTTCAGCTGCTCAATAATTAATCACATACTCCCAAAGTGCTCTTCATTTGTATTTTTGGTCTTTATATTTCATCCGTAGATTCTGCTGCCCTTAGAAACTGTTCAAATATTAAACTCCCATTGCACACAATGCAATCAGAGTCAGAAGAAGACAGCTAATGAAGTATCTTTCTTTCATGAAGACACAAAACCCCACTGCTTCTTTCATGAATCAGATTCAAAATGGGTTTATGTACATGGCTTGTATTATGAAATTACAGTTTCACTGAGTAACCTGAAGTCTTTTTCAAAACCTGAAAAAATGTTTTATTTGCAAGTCTTATAATGTTCAAGTAAAAATATGGTTATGATTTTTTAATATCATTTGCTGATTTATACCTTATTCATTATTCTGCAGGAAAGCTCATGACTGCAGAAATTCTAATACTGATTTCCTTTTTCCTTGCAAAACCAATGGTGCTTTATTTACTACGGGAAGATAAGGTTGCTCCAAACCTGTAAGTTCATATTATGTGATCTACATGCTCCTACAAAGAGAGACAAGAATAAAAATTCAAGTTTCTGGCCTATTGACTCTGTCAGTGTCCTTTTAAAGCATGATTGTTTACTGATGGGTTCATGTTATCAGGCACATTCCATTTTCATTACTTATAAATGGTACAAGGCCTATTTCATTATTTATTTATTAAGATCCCATGTTGGTTTTTGAGTTAGTGCATATCCAGGTAACTTCTGGAGTGTCATGCAAAAGGGCAGATTATCAGCTCCACTTAGCTCCTGCATTTTCATTGAAATGCACTAAAGTCCCACTTGGGCGTGTGGCTGCTGGCTGGCTGTTGGCAGGAAACCCTTGATGCTGTAAAACATGCTTCTGCCCATCTGTATTGAGCAAACCCCCTCCCTGCTTCCAGGTTGCTGTGTTGGTGGTGGGTGGGGGAATACGCCTTCGCAGCAATGCAGCAGATCCAGCCCGGGTGGGAATCTTTGGGTGGCCTCTACCTCAGGCTGAGGTGTGGAGAGAGTTGGAGGGGTGAGCAGATGCAGGGAAAAGAGTCGCAAGGAACTAAAAAGATGGCACCTCCAAGGAGAAGAGGACAGGACAGGTGACCCAAAACTGACCAATGAAGTATTCCATTCCATATATGTCATATGCAGTATAAAGCTGAGGGATCACAGGGGTTAAGCTCCCTTCTTCAATGGCCAGCATCCAAGGAGGACTCCATCTATTCTTCTGCCTTAGATCCCAATCCTAGTTTCCAAATGCAGCTCCTGTATCTGTTTCCCCTCTCCTGCTGAGCCTGGGACATCTCCAGTGCCTGCCTGCTCTGCGGCAACAGTAGTAATTGCTATTGAGGGGTGAGTTGGGTTCGACATTGGTTTTATGTGTATTTGTATATATTTCATTATTTTCATTATTTCCTTATTAGTACTGTTGTCTTATTAAAGCTGCTTTAGTTTTCCAATCTGTAAATCTCTCTTCCCGTTCCCTTCTGATTTGGGGGAAATACAGGGGTTATTAGAGAGCATCTGCAATTTGTTTAGTGGCTGGCCCAGCCCTAATCCATGACATGACCCTTCCTGCCCACCAAGGCACCGTGTTCACATCCAGGCTGCTTGCTGCTAGCCCCATAGCTCTTAGGTGGGGAGCAGGTGGGGGGTGATTCAAACTGGTGTGGCATCCCCAGCACGTCCCACTGGCAGCTGTGGGAACCAGGTGCAGGATTGGCCCTGGCTCAGCAGAGGCTTAAAGTATTGCTGTGAGGATATCCACCCTTCCATGAGGGTGAGGGGTGGGTGGCAAGTGCCAGCTGTCCCCTTGCCCTGCATTGCCGCAATTACAGTCTGACACTGGTCTCACCTTTAGGAAGAGGCAACCACTACTGCACGTCGTGACGGCACAGCTACGCACCCAGGCAGGAAGTTAAAATTTGCACTGGAATGACACGTGTTAAAAAAGTCTCCAGGTTTAATCTGAGGCATGAATCTGATAAAAAGGGCTTCCTGCTGCCTAGGCAAGTAATATCAAAATTAAAATTTCCTCTAAGAGTAGAGACCCCTCCAGGTTAAAAACAGCTACACAATAAAGCTTGTCAGCACTTACTAACCTAATCACCTTCATGGCAGAAATCAGTCAGATCTTGCTTGCCAGTATACTTGATTGGAACCAAAATACCAGTGTAGAGCAAAGATTTTTTTTAAAAACAAGAGAAAAAACATTAAAAGAGTATCATTGCTAATGTTAGAAGGTTTAAAGTACTTCCTTTTAATTTCCAGTAATTCTTATTTTCCTTAATGATTTGTCATGGCTGAAAAGTCACCATTTTTACTTATAAAATTTAATTTTAAAATAGATTGTGTCTGTAAACAAATAAGAATTTTGATCCTTTATTAACACGTAGATTAACTCATTCACTTTTTCAGTGGAAGGATTTTTTTTCCCCCCACAGTACTTTTATAAAGGCATCACAGTTCTCAGTCCTGACTTGGAGGGATCATCATGTAGACCTCTTCAGTAATGTCTCCAGTGAGGCTGGTAGGAAGGATGCCAAAGGAACTGCTATTGTTTCCCTGTAACATGACAACCTCTTCAACAGGAATATTCAACTTGGGCCAAGAACTTATTTCATGTATATGGCAGAATTACTGACCCAAGCTGGATTTGAACCAGCAGCCATATGATTTAAATAGGAGATGAAAATTGATCTAAAAATAAACTTGGCAATCTAAGCCAAGGAAGCGACAAAAGGGTGAATGCTTAGCACTGCAGAAAAATAAATACCCTGTTTTAGAAAACAGACCTTGTCACAAGAACTGAATACTCATATACTGCCTAGTATCGTAAATTGAAGAATATGCCTCTTCTGGTAAACTTAAAGAAACCAATAAGAGAAAACTTTTAATGAACCTTTGATATAATAGTATCACTAAAACTACTGGAGTGAGAAGCATATCCCTTTTGTTATTAGACTGATGAATACTGATTATGGCAATGTCAAGGATATCAACTTACATACTATGTTACAGAGAAAGACTAGCTGAAAAGGAGTACCAGACTAACAGAAACGAGGCCCTTAGCCAAGTCTCCTCTCTAGTTTACTTATATATATATACACACACATTCATAGATGCACATATGTATTTGTATATAAAGATTGATCTGTCTAGCTACGACTGTATACTTGAGAAATGTGTCTCACTGTGTGTATATATGTACAATATCATGTACAATGTATCACATATGTAATGTGTCATATCATACAGAATCACAGAACATTAGGGGTTGGAAGGGACCTTGAAAGATCATCTGGTCCAACCCTCCTGCCAAAGCAGGATCACCTACAGGAGGTCACACAGGAACGTGTCCAGACAGGTTTTGAATGCCTCCTATATCCCAAGTTTAGCCGGTATTCACTGTGACCTTTAGCAAAACAAGAGTTTCCTGAATTCCTGGATTATATTCTCCATGTGAAGCTAGGGTCCCCACAAAATTTACTTACCAGATGGATAAAATTCAGAGTGTGGAAATGGCCTCATATTCCAGCTAGACAACTAGACAGGGTGACTGAAAATCACGTCAGCTTGTTGTGTGCCTGTTTCCTTGCACTTTCTGGAGCACACAGCTGGACAAGCTATACTGGCACCAGGTCTTCCCAATAGTCTGTTACTGGAAATTCAGGGAAGAAGAGGTTTTTCTCACAGAAAGGTTCAAAAAGGCCCTTGAGAAGGGGAGTAGGTGCTCTTCAGAACGTCTGTCTGTGTGACAAGCATTTTACTTGTACAAGAGGATATGTTCTGCTGCTGGAATCCAGTACATAAATTACAAAGGAAATAATAACATCAGCCCAAAGCACCATCCACTAATCTACTTGTTTATATCACAGGTAATGTGTAAGTGCTTTTCAGAGCTAATCCTGTCAGCCATAGCATAAATGCAAAGGCCAATAAGATTACTTGGAGATGAAGCATTTTAATAGCATCACACAGTCAGGAAGTAAACAGATTATGAAAGGCAGCAACTGGCATTGATTTTATTTTGCAGCTTGGCCTGAATGTCCTAAACTTGATGAATCTTGTAATCAATCTTGTTTGAATTTCGCATAAGATTTTATCGCATCCAGAGGATAAGGAAGTGTGCAATTTCAAAAATCAGAACATTAAAACACAAACGATGAGAGAGAAGAAAACCACAGTGTAAAAGCCAATAGTGAAACTCTCTTTGCCGGGCCTCAAAGGTACCTGACATGGTTCAAAGGATGAAACTGTGAAACAGCAGTGCAGGAGATAACTGTGATGGTGCCCACCTGAAAGCAGAGAGAAGTCAGATTCTGTAGGTGTGTTGCTCGACGGTCTCCAGGCCTCTGTGGTTTTGGTTTTTTCCACTATCATTCTAGGCCGTTCCCGGTGAGGGCTGTGTTGTTCTGTCATGGTTTTAATATGAAGACACACATCTAGAACAGAGATTCAAGTTTTAATTCCCCTGAAAAGAATCTCACTTGTGCAGCAAAACTGCTTTGCAAATGAAACTGATACAGGGAGACAATCAAGGATACAGTCCTTCAAAACTACACTGTTGTTTCAAATGAAAACACTAGTGCAGAGAAGGGAATTTGGCCTTAGTTGCCAAATCAGTGAAATTAATGCCGTGATTGGGATCTATGAGCTCTTTCTGACAACCAGCATACTTAAAGAACCATTTTCACTTGCTGTAGTGCTACTGTGAAAGTTCTTTAGAGCATCCATAGAGACTCAGAAGTATTTATTTGCAAGCACGACTTTTTTAGAGGTCATAAAGAAAGTCTAGATCAACAAGCTGCATAGCAACTCTGATTTTCTGCCTCACAAACCTCGAGTGGGGTGGAAGAAAGCATTATGTTACATTAAGTTGACTAACAGGACTAAATAAACAAGAAATTCATATATGCTCTTTTCATAGAACAGGAGCAGTTGACACGTCTTTAGCTGCAATTTTTTTCTCCCCAAAGTGTTGAATCATGTTCAATATTTTCTCATAAAACACATAAAGCGTGAATCTGAGATAAACCCCTGCCTTTCTTTCTGTGTAGGTACAGCCTCATGTTTCCACTGGTGTTTGCAAATCCACTAGGTTTTAATACATTTAGAGTCTATTCAATCTGAAATTCAACCCTTCCTGCAGCTAGATAATTTGTGTCTGTGATAATCAGCTTTTACTTGGAATTTATGCCAAATCTGCCAGTGTACTTATTGTTACTTCTATTTCATACTCCAGGTTAAAAGAGAGGGCAATTACATTCCTTTTAGGTTAAGAATAGTTGAAACAAAAGAAGCTACAGGATGAGAGTGAGCAGGAACTAGCTAATTCGATTCAACACATACCCTTTGGTGCTGTGAAATAAGTCAATTGAATGTGAATGTGAAAGGTAAACAGCAGAAATATGTTGAGTGCAGAGAAATAACAGAATGCTAAGGGGAAAGCATAGAGGACAACTGGATGCTGCTGAGCCAGTCAGCACAAAGAGTGCCCAAACAGTGCAAAAGCAGTTCAACACACTCCTGAAAAACAAAAGAAGTTTCATAGAATCATAGAATCGTAGAATGGCAGAGGCTGGAAGGGACCTTAGAGATCATCTAGTCCAACCTCCCTGTCACGGGCAGGGATGCCTCTCAACGTTAGAAGTGGAGAAAGACTTGCAACAGATGGCAAAGCAACTGCATCCTGCTGACTTTGCTACAGAGTTTAGGGGGATTGGGTTGTGTGAACTTTTTCTGCCTATATGAAGGACTGCGTAAATTGAGTATCTGACTCCACCATCAGCTTCTCCTAAAAGAGAGCCCTAAATCACTGGCTAACTGCTAGGGACAGACAGACCATCTGTCACCATCCAGATTCGTGAAGTGTTTCAAATTGTAATTTCCACTGAAGCCTTAGCTCTTAACTTCATAAATGCCTTTGAGATTTTCAGCTTCCTCAAGTTTTTGAACCAAAACACCTGTATTTTTTTGCAATGCATTACTTACCTTAAGAACTCTTTGAGAACTGGTGCGTATTCATGTATAGCTCCTACAAATTATTTGCAAACTTTACTTTTCCAATAGATGTGTAAGAAGCAAATGAACTGTATATTAATGTAGTGGGAAAGAAAAGTGGAGGAATAAGGTAAAGCTGCTAGGGAAGGAGTGAAAAAACACTGTAGGTTTGAAATAGATACATACAATATGAGACTGCTTTTTTGAAAAGGGAAGGGGTAAAGAAAGAGAGTCTTCCAACCTCTAGATTTCTGGAGAAAGGTTTCTCTTTTAAAGCTTCATCATACAATTTCATGGCAAGTGGTTCTGTCCTGAAGATCACCTCCTTCTTCAGGAGAATCCTCAGGCATGGAATGCATGGCATGTTATATAACAATAATAAAGTAAAATAAATACTTTGACTAATGATTATTTCATAAAAAGTTGGTTTCAAGTGACTTTCCATTGGCTGTTAATTTAGTGTTTGACTTAGCCTGGAGACTATGATTCTCTGTTTTTTGCCTTCCTTGAATTGTCACCTCTTGCACAAATTTTCTGCCAAGTTTGTCAGTTTTTCGATTCATCACTGTGACCGCGTGACCTGAGTCATTGATCAACTTTTATGCAACATGTATGCAAATTGCAGCTGAGCATTCAAGGATAAGACAAAGGTTTTCTCTCCTACTCTGTCAGCTGCTCTGTGGGCCTCTGGCCACAGCTGAGTGACCCAGTATCTCTGTTGTAAACATTGATAGAGAAATTTGGGACAGATCCCTGGCAGCTGTAACTGTGATTGCCATCTTCACTTCGGTGTCTTACCATTTCTCTACAAGAACTGTGAGACTGTCCCCTAAGGCAGACCAATGCTGTGATTTTAGCACCAAAATTTTATAGAAGCTTTTCAGCATCACTGTTTGATTTTCTGAAACCTGAATAGAAAAAGAAAAATCGCCCAGAAAAATTAGCTTCAAAATTCATTTTTTCCTTCTCCTTTCTTCCAATTCTGAAGAATCATATCATCACTCATTTTACATTTATTTTAAGAAAACCATCCTCCTTTTGAACCTTTTAGAGATTCTTCTGTGTGAAGTCCCTTTTGCTTCCTCTCTCAGCAGCTTGTCTCCCCCACCATCTCTCCATTTTTTTGAAAGATTGTGGAAAAGCCCTTCCAGCTGACATGGACCGGTGTTAGCACCTGTGCACTCCAACAGCACAGGGCACCAGCTACTGTCCCTTCCCAAGAGACTAGGCTGGCATCCTGGCCCCCCAAAAAGTGGGTCAGAGATTTTATGCATGTGCTGACCTGTTTAACAATGTCAAATGAGCTCTCAGTGCTACCACAGAAAACTCTTCACACTGTTTTCTTTTCCTTGATGGGAAGTAGTGGTGATGTGGAAAACCTTCACTGCAGAATCCTGTTGTTGATCGGAGGTTTGCTGCTGTGCTGGGCATTGTCCAGTGGCATCTGCTGCCTAGTTTATTCCAATTTATTCTGCTAAGACCTTCTCTGCTCACCCTTCCTTTCCTCTGTGCTGAAGAAAAATTCCCCTCTTCTCGTCTCTCAGCCTAAACCCTTCTGGCTTGTGCACCCCACGGTGACATGTTTAAGAGTCATTCCAACACATTTTTAATGACTTAAAGGGAAAAGAATGAGCAAATGAAAGCTGTAATGTCTTCCAATCCACCATATTAATGGAATAAAGATTTATGTTTCCAAGATTACAAAGAGCTAGGTAGCCACAGTACTATTTACCACTGCTTTGTAATGCTTCTCATAGAGTTTAAAAATAGCACCAGTGTTTCAATATTTATGTTATCCATGTTAATGTAAAACAACAATAAAAGTATCAGAACAGAGAACCACCTCTTGAAAATCTTCGTAATGGCTAGTCTATGCTCCGGACTATATAAATCATACCGTAGGAAAATTTCCAGATGAATTATGTTTGCTGGGAACTGGTTTGGTCCTTCTGAAATTACCCATCTTGCAAAGTAAGTACATACTGTTCTACACTGTGGATCTACCTGGGAAAATGCATACCTCGCATCACAATTATAGGCCAAGAGAATCAAGTAGCTGAGTCTCTGCGTAAAGTGATCGGCTGTCACTGTGATAGATAAAGGGCTATTTTGAAAATAATGTGAAATGCCTCCTCTCTACCTATTAAACTTTAAGTACTGTATAGCTGCTGATGGAACTGCAAGTCTACAACAAGGTAACAAGCTGTCTGTATTATCATTTATAATACTAGTGATGCTCTGTGAAAACATAACTGTGTTGTTTTAATCCTCTCCAAGTCCTGTCAGGTATACTACTAATTACCCTGGCTTATGCTGTTGGAAAAAGGGCTCATACATTCTCATGTCAGATTGATGAAACAGCGAGCTTTACAATATAGGAAATCCTTCATTGTTTCCTTCCATTTATAGAAACTTATATAAGGCATTTCACCGTAGCTACAACAAGGAAATAGGCAAGCTTTTAAAATTATATTGGTATAAAAATATGCTGTGGTCTTGTACCTTACTTTCAGCTGAACTGAGAAAACTTTCTCAAAAACCCCTTCATGCTTCTTTGCCTATTACTGTGTCTACCTCGATCTTCTTGCAATACAGTACTCCGTGTGTTATCTAGAGAAGAATAAAATTACACAGAACAGAGATCATGGATCTGCAATCATTTCTTTGTTTTGGGTTATAATTATTTCTCAGTGTTTTCTGGTTTGACTGATATATTTATCTCAGGAAGATGATACTGGAACAGATTTTAGTGTAAGCTCCAATAATAAACCTATGCTGTAGTTAATTTCTGAGACTGAATTTAAGAAATAAATAATACTGAGTATAAACTATATTAAGCACAGTGTAGGAAATGTTTGCAGTGAACTGAAAAGCACTGCAAATGATATAATTGTATTAGCATTTATATGACATCTGCATACACAAAGTATTTGCTTGAAAATAGTTAGCATATGCAGAGTAATACAGGAAGCCCCATGAGTTTAAGAAACTCATGGAACATACCAGGAAAATGCAAAATGGGCTGTGAGTCTAAAGAATGTTAGGTCTTGTTATTTTTAAACATACGTGGAAAAAGCTTTTCTAGAATAACTTGTATTAATTTCCAAAGTTGAATCATAGAATCACAGAATCATAGAA
>NW_009707151.1:0-33924 GCF_000703405.1 Apaloderma vittatum | reverse complement strand
GGAAACCGGCCGCAGATTTTAGGTCGGGGCCTTGCGCTGAGAGGACCGAGGCAACACACACACACACCCTCCTCCAGAAAGGGCTGCCTCTCCCTGCCTGAATCATCCCCGAGCACAGCGCCGCTCCCCTCCAGGTGCCGGAGGAAGCCTCGGCTAGGGCCACTAAACTTCGCCGAGCCAAATGCATGCAGGAGCTGGGAGTAAACTCTTTAACAAATGGCATCTTTTCACACGAATTTGCTCGAGGTTCTTTCTTATGACTCTTTTTCAGTGGTTCTCTGTAACTTGTTATGGATAACTGGTTCCCCAGCAGGACCATTCACACGTGCAACATCCAGAAAATGAGTTCTGCAGAAATTGTGAAAAATATGTGTTATCGGCTTATTTTCCTTAAGAAAACTTGTTGAGAAATTGCACTTGAAGAAGCTGCACTCTTAGCTTGTACACCTCACCACTGCTGAGGTATGCAGTTATACAGGTGGAGTTTCTTCTATTCAAATAGACATGATCAGCACATTAGAAAAATATCTCCTGATCAAGAACTGTTCTCCTCAGATATTTGGTGACCAATTTAAAGAAATGCACAAAGTGGGGAAAAAAATTACTCAAGTTAGTGATAATTCACCAAAAGTCAAGATATATTTATTGCACTGATAAATTGGAAATTATTGGCTCAGTTTTCCTACATATATCTCATGTTAATAGTTACATATGCAATTATTACTTCAAACTATGAAAAAAAATTTCTAGAAAAGCAAACAGCATAATGAATAATATTCACTGGGGAAGATAGAGATGGATTAGTCACTTTGGTGCTGTTCACTGTCAGGATGTTCTTTTTTCATTAAGCAAACAAGATTTATTTAAGCTTGCCTCAGTCCTGATAAGTAGTAAACTATAGATACATGTAGAATTATTTGTTTTGAATCCAAATCACCAGCCTCTTGAGGTTATGCTGTAACTATAAGCAGGCTGTCAGATCACACCAGCTACTGGGTTCCTTCCTTGTTTTAAATGGTGTGTTTCAAGTAAGTCCTTTCCTAACAGAGAGTACTACATAAGTGAGTCCTATTCAAGCCTGTGAGTTAGCTGGGCTTTGTACTTAGCAAGAACTAAACAAAAAAATCATCTCTGAGAATAACGAGTTGAAACCTTTTTAACTGTAAATTCACATTTTGTCCTAACTACACTTCTTGTCAAGCCAAGTGAACGAATAAGTTAAGCCTTTATGGAAATGGAGACCTGAGTTTCTTAATGATGGGCCTCATATTTTCGGACCTATCTCATAGGGAATATGGATATAAAGGACTGAACTCTAAGCATGGGCTTGGGAACTCATTACTTTACTATGAGAAAATGTGGAAAAGTAATACAATACAACTCTTCAGGGTAGTTGCCAAATCATTTATAATACTTGAAGGTATTGATTTTGTTACATAAGGCAATAGTCCTGCAATGTCAGAATAACTTTATCAGATAATTGCAAGATGATTTCATCTTACAAGCAACATAAGAAAAAAATTAATTGTAGCAACATCAACAGAAGATCCCACAACTTTAATCAGTTTAGTAGAAGGCATTTTTTTTGTGGAATTTCTGTCCATGCATTTACACTACATTCAATATGAGCTTCACAAGACACATAATTTTACTGCAGAAAATACTTATTTTTTATAAGCACATAGCTGTAGCCTTGTTTCATATTCATTTTACTAAAACATAGCGTTTTGGAAGGAAGACAAGATCTTTTCTTCAAACTATGTAAGATAAATAGAAATTCATTTATATTTTCATAAAATATCTGTCACAAGGGATTTACTCAAATATTTTACAGGTACAAGTGCTGTGTTGTTTTTTTCCTTTCACCTGTAAAATATCAGGAACTCTGAACACTGTTGGTGGAAGGTTACTGGATTTGTCTTGATCTTCTCTTGATATTTTGACATATACAAATAGATTTTTATTCAGGAGTTGTTTACATGCTTCTATAAAAATAAGAAGTAAAAGAATTCATGTTAACATACTCCCAAATAAATTAAACTATGTCTTAAGTAGTAGCAGTTGAAGTACTGTAGAGAGCACATTTCTATATTCTTATTTCTTTTATTTTCCTTGTTGTTAAAAGCTTGGGAGCTCTGTTCTGTGTTTTCATCATCTGCTTGCTACAGAATGTTGCTTTTTAATTGGGACAATTAAACACTGACAGTTTTTAGAAAGATATTATTTAGCCTAATGTGTCTGTTACATTTATGTGGATTTACAATTTTTACTAGTGGAGGCAGTTGACACTAGAAAACAATATTCCTAGTATATTAAGTATCAATGTTTAAATATTGATCATGTAGAAAGACACCAATGCTTCTTAAACAATGAATGCTAAATTTACCCAGCAGTAAGACCAAGAAAAGAGTTTTAATCTCATCCCTACTTGATAGTGAATTCCTGGAAGATTTTTTTGGTTCACGCAAACTGTGTATTGGATATTTTACTAGAATGTTATTGATATTGGAAATATTTTATATTATTTTTATTTTTATTTTATCTGTGTTATAAATAGCTGGAATAAAACTATTGAACGTAGGAGTTTACTAACTCCACTTTTTCACACACCACTGCAATTTTTGATTTTGCCCAAGGGCACTGGCGGTCATGGAAGCTTGAAGCCTTTTTACCAAGCCTCATGACAGTGTTGTGGAGTCTGTGTCAAAAGGACAGCCCACACTAGGCCACCCCAACCCAGCATACCACAGGAGGGAAATGGAAGCAGTCCTTGACCATGCAGGGGCTGGAGGAGGAAATCTTCTGTGGTCAAAAGTCATGTGCAGAGAGTGGAAGTTTTTAGTCATGTACATTAGTATGGCAGCTGCAAAGGCACTGTGCTATAGATATGAATCCTGTCCATAAGGAGGCTCAGAGGACCATCCTGGTTTAACTTATTACCCATGATTTGCCCAGTAAAATATCATACAAGGGAATTTGACAGCTAAGGAAACACATCTTGTTTATATTTTAAAGGCTCATTAAAATGGATTTTTGCTAGCTAGTAACATACAGTCTATTCATGAGCTTTTACATATGGCCAGTAGAACATCTTGTCTTCAGATATAGGACCCAAAAAAATAAATTTCAGAGTTCTTAAAAGACAGGCAATTTCCACCAGTAATCACACAATGCCTAGTAAAATCAGAGAAAATCTGCATGAGTGCAAAGACTGTACACAGTTCTTAGTGCAGAGGCTCCAATTCATGCAGGAGATTCCAAATGGAGCTCTAAAATAATTGAGAAGAGCCACTAACATACGTTTTCTCTGGGATATTAGTCAGTAGAGATTTAAAATTAAAAAATATCTAAAAGGTGAAAGCACATTGATTCACTGCTTCTATTTTCCAGTTAAAACTTCAGGTCAGACATTAATGGTATCTGGATTTGAGTTAGAGCATGATATTCTTGGTGTAAGTAAGCATCCACAAAAATAGCAGTCATACTACTACTGTAGGTCTAACTGACAAGAAGATCAGAAATGCTCTCAGAAGACATTGTCCTATTATGGTAGTAAATTTCACCTTAGTATCAGAAAATTAAAAAAAAAATCATTCTATCAGGCTTGTCTTACTCAAAATGAATGCAAGTATATGGCTGGAAGTGTATACTCACAATATACACCATTCTTCAGTTTGGTATTATTTACTTCCAAGAAGCATTTACTTTCTTGTCTCACTTCAGTAAGAAAAATAATATAGTATGTCTAAAGGCAGAACTAGCCTTGCAGTCAGAAAACTCTTAACATTTTCATGCATAGCTTGCAATTCACAGGAGTAAATTACAATTCCACAGAGATTAAATTTTTTTAAAGCATTTGCATTAATAGCGCTGTATGTGTTAATGCAGACAGTGAAGGCTCATTCAAATGTTTAAGCCAGAGAGCCTGCTATTATGCCTTAGTGCCAATGACCTACCTACCTTTTCTGTCATGTGCGTAGTGAGCAGTTAATACTGGCAGAACTAAGCTTCAGACTTTGACATATATGTGGACATCTAAGCCTTCAGAAAAAGTCACCGAGCCAGAGAAAGTATTGGACATATGCTAACATAAAGACTTCAAGACCTTAGCACAAATGTAAACATGATCTTTGCTGTTCGCCCTTGAGGCAGTGCTGCCTGATCCTCATGTGCCTCATGGCTAAAGGCAGTGGTGGGAGTCAGTATGAGAGGGGAGTGGTGCATTAGCACAAGCTTGGACCTGGTTCTATATCCCATCACAGGCCTGCAGAAACAGGCTTAAACTTGACTTAAATTTCACTTCATACTTTTTGACCTGACTGTGTTTAAGTCTTTTAAGTTCAGGCATGCCTTTAGAAAGAGGTCCAATTGCTATTGTCACAGGAGTGATGCCATTTCATAGGCAAACAGACTGTACAGATCATAGGTTTATACAGCTCTTTTGTGTTACTCCACATTCATTTAGTCTACATAGACTGTTGGAGCCTAACCTGAAAAAGCCACCATGTACAGGATGATACTCATTGGAGCAGAATACTGGGGCTTGTTTTCTGATGAAAGCCAAGTGCTGGCATTTGTGCTGAATTCTCAGAAAATTTTCTAGACAATAAAACAATCATGTGCAGATAGAAAGGGGGAAATAGGAGGCTGAAAGAACGAACAAGATGATCAGAGAGAGAATACAAGAGAACATAGCTAATTCAGTGCTCTAATCAACTGTGTTCTGCAGTGTTTTATCATAAGCATCCCTGCATTAGGCTCACCAGCTCAGAGCATTTTGCAGCATTGCAGGAAATACTCTGGTTTTGCTTTCCATTTAGTAAAATGTAACCTCATTGAGTCATGTCAATGTAGACCACTTTGTCAGTGAAAGCAAAGGAAAAATCATCATATAATTTAGTATTTATCATAATCAAGAGCAGGGGTTCATTAGAACACTAAGCTATTGCCAAATTATTCCTCAAAGTATCAGTTTGAAGAATGACAAAATAGTATTTCCTACCTTCTGGCTTTTTCTCCCCTCCTCTCTTGTCAACACACACAGTCTGCAGTTTCTATCGGCTTGTCAGATCAATTTCCCAGTCCTGAAAAAAAAAGCATTTATGCTAAATGATTGTAATTAAGAACTTTCTTCTTCCAGCTCAATCGCTGTCTGGATACGGAAAGGTAATTCTACATTGATTTCCATGGGTTCAGATTTTCACAGAAAAAGGTTCAACAGCCAGTGCTTGCTTTGTAAGTATAGCCTCCCTGGACTCCCTGTAGTATCAGTGAAATTAACGGGGCAACTCTAAAGGGCAATTCTAAAGAGCAACTTTAGTGCACCAAAGATCTCAATTTGCCTCTAGAAATGTCTCATTTTGGTGCCTCAAGTTTTGTGGAATACATCTCAAGTAATTAAATCGATGTGGCAGTCTATAGATGCAGAAGATGTGGGAGATGAATCTTTGTCTTCAGAGCTCCCATGTAGAAATGTTCCCACTATACTTCTTCATTTGCATGGTCCTACATCACTGTCTTGCTGACTGGCTAATAAAAATATCAAGATTATTTTCTTCTCCCATTGTTTTTGAGACGCTCCAGCTGCATCATGAACTTGCTCAGTGCTTTGCAGTCCCAGAGGTGGCCTTAGATTGTAAGAGGTGAAAGCAACAATAGAAGCATAGAGAACATAGTTGTGCAAGGAAATGGAAGGAAACCTTTTTTTAGTAATTAAAAGCAGTGGCTTTTTAAGGTTATCAAGACTGCTATCAGTTGCAACAAGCTCCGAATCATGGCATCTGTGTCAATGTGGAAAGGAAAGGAGGCTGAGCTGGAAGAGAAGTAAAGGAAACTGTGCCAGCTTCGGTACAGCCCTAGTGCTTTATTCTCCTTAGTGTGCTGCTGGCTTTCTCCAGTACAAATGCAGGAAATCATATCAGTTAAATGGGAAATAAATAAAATGCCTCATTTAATTCTTTACTGAATGGGAACTAAAGATTATCAAATCATAGAATCATAGAATGGTTGGGTTTGGAAGGGACCTTAAACATTATCTAGTGCCAACTCCTTACCATAGGCTGGGACACCTCCCACTAGACCAGGTTGCTCAAAGCCCCACCCATCATGACCTTGCACACTTCCAGGGAGGCAATATCCACAACTTCTTTGGGAAACCTGTTCCAGTGTCTCATCACTCTTATAGTAAAGAACTTCTTCCTAATATATAATCTAATCTTCTATCTAATCTTCTTCCCAATATCTAATCTTCTTTCTAATATCTAATCTAAATCTATCCTTGTCTAGTTTGAAACCATTGCCACTTTTCCTATCACTACATGCCCTTGTAAATAAGTTCCTCTCCACCTTTTCTGTAGGCCCCCTTCAGGTACTGGAAGGATGCTGTAAGGTCTCTCTAGAGCCTTCTCTTCTCCAAGCTGAGCAACCCCGACTCTCCCAGCCTGTCCTCATAGGAGAGGTGCTCCAGGCCTTTGATCATTTCTGTGGCCCTCTTCTGGACCCACTCCAACAGGTCCACGTCCATCTTGTGTTGGAGGCTCCAGAGTGGGACACAGTACTCTAGGTGAGGTCTCACAAGAGCAGAGTAGAGCAGCAGAATAATCTCCTTTGACTTGCTGCTCACCATTCCTTTGATGCAGCCCAGGATGTGGTTGGCCTTTTGGGGCTGCCAGTACAGATTGCCGACTCATGTTGAGCACCTCATTAATGAGCACCCCCAAGTCCTTTTTTGCAGGGCTGAAGAAATCATGACCCACCATTATTTTCATGGGGGAGATGAAGAAAGGAGGCCCTTGAATCTCAGCCCATTAACACTAGCCACTGTGGTGCATACGTTGGACTGGGGCTGTCTCATGAAATGCAGCATCTCTCCAGTAATCTTGCAATCCCTGGCTGTTGTAGATTACGGAACAAGAATTCTGATACTTCAAGTAGTTAGTCATGTTAAATAAACCAGGTAGATATTTATTTCAGCAAAGTATCTGGCAGGGCCACCACAATATTCTTCATCCTAGTGACAAATTCTGGATGTGACTGAGTTCTGACTGAGTTCTTCATTGCTAGTCAGAGATTGCAAAACTATGTAAAAAATTAAGAATGCCAAAATTCATCAGGTGTGAGAAGGAAAAGGAATGAAGAGAGAAGGAATAAAGACAAATTAAAAAAGGAAAGGAAAAAGTCCTAGAACTGGATCATAAACACTCCCACATTCCACAGTTCTGGAGCAGCTCACTGAAATGTAGGCCCATTTGCAATGTCCAGATATTGCTTATCACTGTTTCCATTCTCTCTGCCTCTTGCAACTGGCAAATTCATGGTTTTAATTCAAATCCATCTCTTACCAGATGACAGGGCTCAGAAATGCATTTTGCAGGAAACTGCAGCAGTTAATACCCTAACTTAACACTACCATAGCTTTTGCCCTCTGGATATATAAAAAATAATTACAAAGGTATTCTAAACTGCTATCCAGAAAGGAAATAGTACCCACTGTGTATAAACAACAAATGTCTATTACTGCATTCCAGCAGTGTTTGCTGCGGGAAATAGGTTTACTTTTTCACAAAGCAAGAGGTAACAGTAGCAGATATGAATCAATGTGTCTCCAACCAACATTTAAACTGAAATACTGTATGAAGTCAAAGAATTTAAAACTCCACAAAAAGACAGAATTAGGAAGAAGTTCTAGCTTGAAGTGTTTGCAAAGAGCAGAACTCGTGGTTTGTTAGTTCTTTTGTTTTTAATTACAGCTGCATTCAGAAGCCAGACTGGTGGGTTTGGGGAGTCACACACAACTCACTTCTTAGATTTAAATTAAGCTGCTGCCTGGTAGGAAAATCAGGTAGGCTCTTAGAGGTGCTGAAGAGACAAGATGTGTGATGTTATCATGAGGGGAAATAATAATAACAAAAGAAACTAGAGGAAGACTTGCTGGAAATGTGTAGGAATAGTAAATCCTGCCAAGCTGTTTCAGAAATAGTCACAGAAAATAGTCACAGATCTTGTATACCCATTTTAGTGAAAGAGCATTAAAGTCTTTCCATTAACTTCAGTGGGTTTCATATCAGACCTTAGATGTAAATTTATGTTAAATAAGCTAGCATAGGAGAGAGAGAGGTCTGACATATGACTTCCTTCGTACATATTGGGATGATTTCATTTCTTAAAACTGTCATCAGAAATCAATGTATAATCCAGCCTAAATTTTGTTCCTGTTTGTGCTATGTAATTTTAAGCATGCAGCCAGCAGATAGAGAGAAAGTGATCAACCAATGTATTCAAGAAACATCTACAAATATTCCAAGTCCTTTAACATTATGATTATTTTAAGATGCAATTTCTCACGTTTTGCCATAGTGCGAGCTCGTGGTACTTCCTTGGGAGTTGTGCAGTTCCCTGGGAGTAAGCATAGCATATTTTCAACAGAAGTGACTGTGTATCGACCCAAACATTTATGAGGCATTGGAGCCTGAGTATTTTTCATTGACCTCTAATAAAGATCAGCCTGATTTATGTTCTAAGCATGGATTTGGAAGTAAATATGAGAATATATTTCAAAGCAGATTATTTTACAACTAATGGCTGTTGCAACCTGGATGGAATGTCAGTCATCAGTGGTTGAGGTGAGCACAGCTGAAACAGTCAAATCAGAGGCATAAAAAAATGTCGTTATATTTTCTCACACCAACCAATGAAATATCATAATTATTTTTTAAAATTTAGAATAAAGTCAGATTTATGCTATTACTCCTTTCCATTAAGTAAGTTTTTCGAAAGCAAGTAGTGCAAGATCAGACCCATATCAATACATGGCAATAAGTCTAATCATTCCATAAGTTTAAAAGCAAAGCAAAATATGTTTAAATCAGCTGTTTATACAGATCACTATGCTGGAGATGCCTTAAAGAGATATCATAGCTCGTAATCATACTGAACTAGATACTGTGTAAAGAGGACCTTTTCAGTTGTAAGCAAATGTTAGAACAAGCCTAATGGAAAAATATTTGCTTGAACAGTAAGGTCATTAAAATATGAAGTGATATTGTAATTATCAAGTGTGTAGGTAGGATTACCCCATATGGTTCAAGACAAAGACAAGCTAAGGAGCTATGCTATTGAGAAAGGTGAGAGCAAAGACTGGCAACTGAAACGACAAGAAATCTTCATTTCATTCTTGAAAACAAGGCCTCAGGCACCTCCCTTATAGACAGAAGAGGAAGAAAAATCAGGATTGACTTTCTGCAAATTACATAGAAGAACTTTAACTTTCTACAACAATTAGATTTCTGGCTTCAGGCTAACTTTTCATTTTAGTAAAATCTCAAGCTGAGTGAGACTGGACTCAAAGTGTATATTCCACAGTTCAGCATAGTCACAGTCTAAAGATTGTGTTTGGTAGGTTGGCTTAGTAGTCAGTTGAGTGTAGTTGGTAAAAATGCACCATCAGAAAAAGCACCACCACCACCAAAACAAACAAACGGAAAAAATCCCCACCCCAAACCCCAAAGTTAAACTTGAAACCTTACTCTCCAGTTATAATTATTATTATCAAAGCCATATTCAATAACCTAGAATTAGCATTTCTACTTAATCCTATACACCAACATGGGAGTCAAAGAGGAGAACAGTGTAGTCCTGATACTGCTAGATAAACATGTATTAATGATTAATAGAGAGGTGAACATTAGAACTATTAGAACTAAAAAGTTAGAAGAAATTTTTAAAAAGCTTATCTCCCCAAATAAAAAATTTTATAGAAGCAACTGCAATATAAAATATTTTATATTGTCTGTAAATATATCATCTGTGCCAATAATCAAGGACCTAATCTCATATGTCCTACCAACGTCCAGGATTCTGATTCATGTGGAAAGACAGTGTATGTACAGTTATTACTCTAAATTAACCCCTATCATGTACTTCTAAAGAACTCAGAACAAAGCCTAATAAACAGTACTGAATAGAAGAATTATGATATCATTTCACAGATTTAAAATAAAAATAGATTAGGAAGGACCTCTGGAGATCTCTAGTCAAACCTCACCAGCTCCAAGCAGAAGGGAATAATGCCTTTCCTCAACCTGCTTGCTAATTTCTTACCAATGCATCCAAATATATGCTCAAGCTTCGTTGTTGAAAGGGTACACAACTGATTAATGTGCAATTTTCTGTCTGTAGAACCCAGTGGTCCTTTCCTGCAGTGTTGCTACCTAGTGAGTTGTTTCCCAGCCAGTATGGATTCATGGCTTGCTCTTCCCCAGATGCAGGACTTTGCATTTGTCCTTGTTCAGCTTCATGAGGGTCTTGACAGCCCATTCCTTTTGCTTGTCTAGATCCCTCTGAGTAACATCCTCGCCTTTGCTGTGCATCAAGTGCTTTTTCCGGTTTGGTGCCTCCTGGAGGCTGGCTGAGATGCCTTCAGTCCTGTTGTCCAAGTCACTGATGAAGGCGTTAGAGCTGGCCCCAAGAGGTATCGACCCCCAAGGAATACCAACTTGAAACTGTAGACCCTTCAAGTTCAAAGGTCTAGCCAACTTTCCACCCCTCCTTACAGTCTACCCATTCAGTGTACTTGTCCTTGTTTGACTAGCAGAAGCTATGATTAGTGTCAAAATTCTTCCTAAAGACTTGCTGCTCTCCACTCATCTAGACCCAACCATATCATCGTAGAAGGCTGTCAAATTGGCCTGGTATGATTTTCCAAGGGATAAATCCAAGTTAGCTGTTCCTGCTCGTGTTCTTGTTTCTCATGTGTCTGAAAAAAAGCTTTTTCGAAAATATTCTACATAGTTGTCCAAGGGCTAATCAATTTGTAGTTCCGCAAATCCACCTTAAAAGGAAGGATCCTTCTTAAAAGGAAGGTGTATCATTTTCCTGTTTACAGCCATAGGGGAACTCCTTATGTATTTTGATTTTTAATATTCTCACATTCATTATTCTCATTTTTAAATTTCATAATTCTTTCCACTTTATGTATCCTTGTCTTTTGCTGCTAACTTGACTGATTCTCAGGGTAAAACTTGATTTTCTGTGTGAATAGTTTATCGTTGGATGATTACTTAGCAATCTGTTCCAAATTTTTGTCATATTTCTAAAAGTTTTATGTTTCATTTGTGAAGCTTTATGCCATAGAAAGTAGGTGTCCACAGTCCAGAAATTGATTTATAAAATGTTACATTTATAAAATTCCTGCCCTTACTAAGTACTTCAGTTGTATTCTTTCTTTGTTCATGTGTACTGGAATAGAAAGCTACATAATTTGGAGAAGCTTTTAACTCATTTGCTACAAAACAAAGGGAAATGTTAAAAGTGGTTAATTGTTCCCTTGGCAAATGTTGTATGAGTACTTCTGGACTACTGAAGTCCACAGGGCTCTTTGGGCATATACAGTTGCACAAAGGTGTATAGGACTTTTGGTTCAGTCCTACTTATGAGTCCTTACCATGAGCTTGTTTTCTTCTGATATTTTCAACTGTATATTTTTGTATTAGTCATACATAAAAGGTAGCTGCTGCTTTTGAAGTGAAGGAGTTTTCCTATCATTTCAGTGGGAATAAATTGAAACCCTTAATTAAATTTTGTCACCTATATCAATCTTTGTGGAAGAACTTTAGCATAGTGATAATTTCTTCATAGACATTTCCTTGTGGGATAATAATTGAAAATGTGAATTAACTGCATTAACTCTAGCATAATCAGGTTTTTTTCTAAGACAGTCAAATTTCTGATTGACTTACACTGCTACAGTAGTGACTTGAATTAATTACTGATATTTCAGTCCACAAATAAGAGCAGCATTGCAAGAAATTCTGAAACAAATATACCCCTGCTCTGCTTTCCTTTTGATCAAACTGTTTTCTCCTGCTTCTTTCTTAGCTCCATGAATGCAAGTGTTTCTAGACTATACTCTAGACCACTAGAGCTGCTCAGATACCGAAATAAAATAAATATTTATTAATTTCTCCTCCTCAAGTGGTTGATATTTTCCCCACCTTCTTTTCCTTTTGCTTCTTCTCTTGCTCCTTACATCTATAGCATAAAAGCACTTTTTTCTTCATTCAGTTTGTCAAGGCTGATGAACAAAGCTTTTTATTCCCACTGGGCCTCTGAAAATGTGCCATGGTTACCCTCCACGCTTGGAGGGACTTCCCACATTCCTCCTGAAGGTGTTCTTCTTCTTTCCTCAATGTATGGTAACAAGAAAGCTCCAAGGTATGAAGATATATTGAAAAGTGGACCAATTATCCTGTTGTGAGGAGTAGGCAAATTCTAATTTGCTCAGATTAAAAGGGGATAAGCTCCATCCTCTAGTACATGCCCTCACACATACTGAAAGGCTTTTCATTTCCCTACTGGAATTATATATTCTGTTCCATACCAGAAAGACATATTTTGTTGCCAAGAGCATGGAGGGGTGCTAAGAAACACTTCAGAGCACTAACCACAGGCAGATAGAGTACCCACTTTCCAAACCAAAAGTAATTATAACCCTTATTAACCTATACCTCTTCTACAGGCAATGAGACAAGATCAAAGAACACAGTCCTTACTAAAAATCACAAAGTGGATTTTCAGCTTAGGAAACAAAGCAGCGGTGTCAGGACGATGGCTAGGAGAGCAATTTTGCAGGGCCCTGTTTATTGTCTCTCAGACTCATCCAAGCCTGAGTGCTCAGATGGTAAACATTCAGTTTGAAGTCAAATAATGGTTTCTCCTAATTACTAGCACTTTGAACTTTTAAGCAGTATCTCAAAGTGCAGTTCTTCTGCCCTTGGCAACTCCCACAGAAAGAATATTTCAAGCTTTGCATTGCTACAGTAGATGCAGCATGCATCATCGTACAGCTCTACATTGACAGTACTGTAAAAAGAAGATATGATGAAAAGACATGCAGACCAAAGTAACTCCTGATTTACATGCCATGCATTCTCACTGATGTTATGTAGAACGGATCATATACCTGAGGACTCAGAAACTTGTTGACTGCAGCAATTTTATACCAGGCAGAAATTATATGCCTATAGAGCTAGTTCCTCAGCATGGGTCGGCACAGATATGGGAAGCTGACTCACAGGTAAAAATATGTTTTCCCAATTCCCAGTGAGGTTCTTTGCTGATGTAGATAATATAGCTGCTCTGTACTATACTGGCTTGCTCTTAGTGCATTCAGTCTAGTGCCATGAATGAAGAACATCAGATTCCACAAGCTTCCAGTGTGATTTCCACATGTTACTGATGATCATACAGCTACACCCACTTGGGGATTTCTGAATGTCAGAAGAATGCCATGGCCAACTACTGCAAATAGTCAACTATTTGCACCAAACAAAGGGCACCGGATTCTAGTACCAAGTATGCAATTATGCATGCTTTTTATCAGGTCACTGGATTTAATCCATGGGCTATAGCAGTTTATTACGTACACGGAGAGACGGACATTTTGCCTGGTACAATTATGCCCTAATCCAAATAATCCCCATTAAAGAACTTAATTTCTTAGCTGTCACAAACTGAAGTTGTTCACCTTTTTAATGAAATTCAGTGCTCCGTTCCACTGTCACTTTCCTCATCAAGTAATTCTTGTCCTTCCATGCTGCTGCAGTATTATATAACCAGCCATGTGTAAAGGCTGGATGCAAACCCAGCTTAAGAGCCAAGCTCAACACAGCACAGCCACGTTCAGTTATCTATTTTCAGAATGGTACAAACTCAGAGCTGACCAGTTCCCATTACAAAGTAAGAGTGTTCAAGTGTCATAAGTGCAGTTCTCTCCTGCCTTGAACTCTGGAGGGTCACATATATATCTGTGAAAAACAGGATAGAAAAAATTGACAACCACTTTGCAAGAGTGTGAACAGCATGCAGAAACACAAGAGCAGGTCTCCAAAACAGCATATTGACATTACCGTGACGTAAAGTAAATCTTTCCTCTCAGTCAGACTAATTCCCCAAGGTGCAATGTTTATATGTGCAACATTTGCACATACAGGGCATGATGCGCTGGAGAATCAGGTCTGCTGCTGATAAAAGGTAGTAAAATTACAAAGAAAAAGGGAGGAGTGGCGGAATGGACACAGCAGAGAACATATTACTTTGTCAACTCGCTAACATTTAAGTGAAGAAGTCTCTCCTTCTCCCAATGTGCCTGAGGAGAGATTAAAAGAAAACACAATGATCAAATACAGTGAGTAGCAATGCAGATTACTCATTGAAATTCTACTATTCAAGATGTGCATAAGGCCTTAAGCTCCATTCTGAACAATAAAACGTACAACAAAATGCAGTGCAGAGACCAAACTGCAGCCAAGCTACTTTCAGATCCAAAAGTTCAATGTGGTGCTGCTCCCTGAAGAATTAGTCCTGTCAAGAGGCAAGACTTCTTTAGGCACAGGCACACACTCATGCTGATGCTGCTCTACAACTTTTGGAACGCAAGGTAGCAATTCTGTACACCAAAATGTCTCACCATTAATTCATCACAGGATTCAGTGTCTCCCTTACAGTAAAACATCAGAATTCATCTAGGCCAACAGGTTGGTAATCCACTTGACGAGTAGCTCTCAAGAGCTGTTAAATACGAGTTTCAGGATGGAGATTTAAATATAAAGTGTTAGCAAGTATCACAGTGTACATAACAGAGAGTGATGACTACAGGCAGTTCCACTAGAGTGCCTTGTCTCTCAAATACTTATAAACCTACGTCAGTGACAGTTGGGGTCAATGCTTAATCCAAATCCTTGGACTACATTTGCAATGGCTGTACTTCCCTTTTCATGAATGTCAAGAGGAGAAAGATATTGCACTGGACATGCCAGTTAACAGAATTTCATAAGACTCATGAAGGAAAGCTGTCAGATTGGGCCATCGGATGAAATGGTGTTCATAAACTTTACAATGCAGGAAACTTCAAAGACAGCCACAATAGAGGATTGTATAGGTTTTGAAACAGTACCAGTAACAGAATAGGAGGAAGAGGAGGGATAGGGTTGGCTACGTCCATCTTTGAAGACCAACAGTTTCTAGCTCCTGAGTAACCATCTGCTGAGATCAGGAATAGACATATTGTCCTGATAGTAAGAAAAAAATCTATTTCAAATCTGTTTTGAAAGAACTCCCCAAGAATTCCGAGAATCCATTACAGCTAAGCAGCCTGAGTTTGAACCGACTAACTGCAAAGTTACTCAGGCTGACCTGTACCACAAACCACACTTCCCACTCCAGACACTGATACTACCTTGAATGAATAAATCAAAATTAATTAGAAGCGTCAGAGAAATGGAGGAAAGGACTTAGGGAAACACAGGGAACATAAACATCAGGCACATGGTCTTGGCCAGTTCTTTTAGTGAAGGGCAGGGCCAAGCTCATGAAGAAAAAAGAACTAAGGTTCAGGCTCCCTCCTTGCTCACATGGTATAACCAGGATGCAGTGTGTCTCCTTAGAGCACAGAATGGTGTTCCATGAGCTAGTGATAAGAGGAGTGCCGCCTCCTGACAAAGAGAGAGGAAGACTGTCTTTGCTTATAAATTTCTTCCTGGAAGAGGATTTTAACTGCCCTTGAAGGGAAAGATGACAGAAACTTTCAGGAAAAATTTCCTCACCGAAAGGGTTTTCAAGCACTGAAACAGGCTGCACAGGGAGATTGGCTGAGTTGCCATCCTTGGAGGTGAGATGTGTAAACCTTCCATCCTTGGAGGAAGATGTGTAAATATGGTACTTAGTCTAATGATGGACTTGCCAGTGATTAATGGTTTGATATTAGGCATCCTTTCTAACCTAAATATTTATATAATTCTGTTATTGTAGGTATGTGTAAATACCAGTGACTTGTCCAACAAGGATCTAAAGTCAAAGGCATGCATATAGCCATTCATGAAAAGGCCATAAAAGGGGTGAAGTGAATGAGTGAGTGAGTCCATTGAGCAAGTCCAGTTATTTCCCTCATTTTCTGTCTGTCTTGCATTATTCTTACTGAATGATCAAAATAAGTTTAACTGGTGCAAGAGAGGCTTAAAGAAGTGGCTGACATGGTAGGTTTGTTCAGTGCTTGTCCAACCATATTATCTACAGGGACGAACTAAATACAAGTGTCCAGGTAATGATAGAAGCGGAAAGGAACAAGGTGCTAATACACTGGGGACTTAAAATGGGTCACTGATATAGAACTGTCAGTAGATTAAGTCTTTTGCGGGTAATTAAAAGAATTGCCCAGATTGCAGGAGCTGTTGATCATAGGAATTTAGGGGATTTTTGTAGAAAACTTCAGCAGTTAAGGAAAGTTGTCCTTCAGGGAAAGGGCATACACCCACACAGACGCACACACACACATACACACAAGAATCCAGATGAAGTATAAGAAATATAGTAAGAGATCAGCTGAGCTAGCTTGTGAATTTCACATTGACCTTAAAAGAAGGAAGCATACACAAACTATGCTGTAGCATTGAGTATGATTGCTGACGGAGATAGGAGCTAACTCTGGAAGCCAAGAAACAAAAAGAAATTCAGCTTTCTAGAGGCATCAATGGTAGCAAGAAATTAATCTGTGAGTAGATTAGTAGTAGAAGGAAATGCTGGGAGAGTCTTGGCCCACTTCTCAACAGGAAGGAAAGCTACAGATGATACTCAGAAGGATAAAGCATTTTATATATTTTTTTCATCAGGCTTCACTGGAAAATCACGGTACAAAGGACTAGTACTGCTCAAACGGAAAAGGAAGATCTTACCCTATAATTGAGAAGGTACATACTATAGTGTACATAATTCTGGATATTTTTAAATCAAATAAACATGAAGAAGAGATTAAAAAAACCTTCTGAGACAACAATAAAGCTACTTGAGAATTCATGGAGAATGAGGGAAATTCTAGCAGTTTGTAAAGAGCAAGTGTGGCACCTATCTTTAACAAGAAGGATGGTTGGCAGAAAAAGGAAGAGAAACTAGTGAATTATGGACCACTCAACTT
Organism: Apaloderma vittatum; assembly: GCF_000703405.1. NCBI lineage: Eukaryota > Metazoa > Chordata > Aves > Trogoniformes > Trogonidae > Apaloderma > Apaloderma vittatum. The sequence continues at coordinate 16,961 of NW_009707151.1, read as the reverse complement.
AGTATAAGCTCGTTAAAAAATAAAAGTTGCTTTAGGCACAAGAAAATATAAGCTGAGAGCTGCCAAAATGGTTTTATCAACAGCACATTTCATCAAGACAGTCTAATTTCATTCCACAGTAGATCAACACAGGCTAAGAAAGAAATAGAAGAGGTCATATATTTTGATTTTATTAAGACATTACACCATCTGCCACAGTGTTCTAATAAGGAACCAGTGAAACTTGGTCTAGAAGAAACTACCCAGTCATAGTTACAAAATTAGCTGTAAAAGCATCTCAGGGAAGAGATACCAGTGGTTCTTTGACAGTGTGGATCTGTCAAGTTGGGTCTGTAGAGTGTCCAATTCTGTCTTGGATGCATCAGTGCTCTGAATGATGGAATTAACTGCACTTCTAAAGTATGCAAGTATTTTAGAGAATTTTAGAGAATTCAAAACGATCTTGACAAAGTGAAGAAAACATTTGAATGTCTAGATCCAAACAGGCTATTCCTCTAAAACAAGAATAATCAGCAGCAAAAGGAAACGACTGGAAAAAACCCGAGAACAATATACTTTTCCCAAACATGCTAGTTCTTGCATATTCCATCTTGAAACATCTGATACTCTCTTACTCAAGGAAGTTAGGCACAAAAGAAGCAGTGCCTCCCCCTCCTGAGAGCAAGAGTCTAACAGATAGGTTTGATCACGTCTGATGACTTTTACATTCTTTCTTACATTTTGCTACTGTAGGGTCCGTATTTAAATGGCTTGAAACTTGTTTTATGTTGCTTTTAGTCAAATGTTTCGTCAAGGTGTTCAGCACTTCAGAAATGTAGGACAGCTGTTTTATCAAGTTGCCTGTAAATTACAACAGACTGGTTGTGTCTGCCAGAAGCATCCTGCCCTGTGAGCGGATGTAGAGAAAGAATTAAGCATCTTGGCTGTCTCACTGAGACATTTGGAGGAGGAGGAGGTGAGAGGAGGCCTTTACCAAGAAAGGCTCCAGAACACTGATTGAGTCACCCTGGACTTAAGACCCTATGAACAGCTATGACTGGGGAGGAGCCCTCATGCCAGTCCTAAAATGTCATTGTCTTGAAGTCCATACAACACGTGGGCTGCATAGAACAGGCTGGGAAAAGCATCAGTGCAGAAAAGCATATTCTGATAAAGAGGATGCTAAAAAAATCTGCGTCCTTTTCAGTCATGTATATTGAAGCAACTGAATGTTCCTTTCTCATTTTTGGGCAGCAATCACAAAAAACAGATGTTACACTATGTTAATTTTTGTCACTGGCATCTAGCCCCCTGGCAAGATTAAAACAACTGTTAGCATCTTTGGAGCAGCTGGGGAGCAAAGCTGCTTCCTTTACTTACACAATACCAGCTTGAATAACCTTTGAGCCTAAGATTTTGTTGCTTTGTAATCCATGTTTTGGCAGTCTTCTCTTCCACTTCCCCTGATCAAATAGGGTATTCCCCAGTTCTTACAGATTCTAACATGTTTCTTTATTAAAACATAAACTTTGATGACAAATAGATGTAAAACCCGTGACATCTATGACATTCATCTTCCACTGCAGAATGAAGGACATTTTCAGAGTTATCTTTGCAGTTTAACTTCTTAGCATTTTTTTTTTAATTCAGGCTTCATCAGTAAACAGGATAAACTGACTTCAGCACTGTCATACCTTTCACCTGGGTTCCTAAAATAAATACATAAATTTTACATGAAACATTGAATACTTTTGATATTAAACATTTGATTTAAAAGTGAAAATGGCAGTCATTGGCAAAAATCAGTTGAAGAATGAGTAATATTAATTCCAGCACTGATAGGTGGAATAAGAAAACTGATTTCTTATAGATCACAGTTTTTCTGCTAAGAGCTATATGTCTTCTTAGGAACGTGTCACTGATACAAAATTAAGTAGACATGCTATACATCTGGTTAGATATCAGACATGACTTTTCCTCTGTTCTAGTTAATTGTCATTAGGAGAGAAAAAAAATGAGTACAAAAGTAGACAATCTGCAGCTTGTCACTTCTGCAGTCTATAAGTTGTAAGATCACACAGTAAAATACTAGACAGTGCTATATGGTGTAAATCCTATGGGTGGGTGTTCCCACAGTAAAATGGGAGATAGAGTTGTGACAAAGCCCAACAGAAAGTCTTTACTAATGCTAAAATTTTCATAACAATAAGAAGGGGAGCACAGCTAAGTAAGTCACTGTGATCACAAACTAATGCCTGGGACTGTCCTCTGACACAGAGGCACTAGTACCGAACTATCCAAGCCTCCAAAACATGTAGTTATGTTCAAACTGCTTATCAGGAATGAGCTTTGCCCCATACTAACTCCCAAATGATACCTGAAAGCGGGAGACTGCCAGTTGGCCTTGGCCAAAACTATGCTTGTGGGCACTCTGATAGTTCAGAATTACAGATAGATGAATTCCAGTGGCCACAAAGTTCCTGTATTTTTTTTACTTACTTGTGTAGATAGGTAGCCCTGGGGGACAGATGGGATGTAAGCAGCATCTTGATTTGTATTATATCAGCTATTCCCCTTTGACTCTGGAAAGAGGAACACAACTGTTCTGTGCTACTGTTTCATCAAGAATGCATAATGCAATAGTCAGAAATTGTAATTTCCAGTATATCTTAATAATAATCAGTCATTTCAGTCATGTTAGCTGTCGAAACACAGACATTTAGAGTAAGTTAGACTGCTCCCTCTGCAGTCAATCAACAAACAGGAAATCATAGAATCATAGAATGGCCTAGGCTGGAAGGGACCTTAGAGATCATCTAGTCCAACCTCCCTGTCATGGGCAGGGATGCCACTTCTCGACTAGACCAGGCAACACATGGGGACCGAGCGGGAACCAAACCCGTGACCTTGGTGTTGTCATTTTTGTCAGCACCGTGTTCAAACCACTGAGCTAACTGGCCCCCTGCCAATAAATATTTCCTATCTCAAATCCTGCTTTCAGTGGGATAAAATGATCTCTGGAAGTGTCTGCTTGTTGCCTGCTTGTCTTTTCCTCCATTGACTTCAGAAGGAGCAGAAACAACATCATCATTTAAGAAGGAAAAAGTAGGTGAAATGAATTTCACAACTGCCACCTAGAATTTCTTTAGCTCCTGCAGGCTTGGTGAATATATTATCTATGGGAAATGTGATTGCACGGAAAATTCCACTGAAATTTTAATTTAGTGCATCCTCTTGAAAAGAAAGAGACTTGTTACTAAAAAGACAGAGGAAGCCACTGCTAGAATTAAGGAGTTCCTGGCTTTTAGCCTTTGTTCAAGATCTTGCCAGCAGAGACAACCTTCTGCATTTGGAATGAGCAGATATTTTGAAGGGGTAATGGTGTGGTAAAACAGTCCTTCAAAAACATTTTGGAGGAATACAGTTGATGTAGCCTTATGAATCATTTGTGAAGTATTTGCCTCTACTAAGTATAAGATTTTCAGGCAGCATTGTGTTTTATGGAACAAACTTCAAGTAAAATGGTCCTGATATGAGGATATGCTGTAGCTAATTCTTTTCCAGATTTCACTGGACATGTGTAGGATGGAGAAATAACTACTAAACATAGATAACAAAATGGAATATTCTTGTAATAAATATAGAAAAACTATACTAGATTTATCATATGTCTGTATATGCTGTTTGTATCTCTTTGGGAATCACAGACAAAACTCTGCAGGATATATTTATAGAATACAGCATGATTTCACGTGATTTGAGTCTAAATTTAATCTAAAATTAAAATGAGTAACTACATTATTTCAAGCCCCCAGAAGCTGGACACCATTCCAATAGGCAATTCAATACCAAACCAAAGAAACTGACTTCCAATGAGTAGAAATGTAAAAATATATCTTCACTTCACAAAAGCGGTGATTAATTGGTCATAAAAAACCAGTATGTCATCCAGGGACATGCTGTCTAATGAAGAGAGAGCTGTCACTGCATTAAGCATTCCTACAGTTAGACATTTTAGAACACATTAAAAACAAATGATTCAAAGGCAATTTAAGTAATTTATTGGGACTCCCTTTCCCTTCTGGGTTGAATGTGGATCTTTAGAAAGATGTTTAACTGTTGGCAGAGAAGACCAAAGTCCCTAGGACATCTGATAACACAAGTCACATATTTTCCATGAATTTGTGCAGCCAAACACATGCATTAAGAGCAGCCAGTGCTTTATTCCCAGGTCTGTTAAGCCTTTAGATAAAATTCTACTTTTGAGGTGCAAAGACTGCAAACCAAGGAAGAACAAGACTAGTAGACAGGTTCTTTGGGTTTTTTTTAAGAGGAGGGGTCATCATTAGTTCTTCTTGCTCTTACTCGTATAAAAAGCAGACTATACCACATAAGACTAGTATCTTATCTTTAGAAAAAGCATATTTCTACACGATATGTCCAAGTCTTGTCATGAGAGCTAAAGAAGTGATGAATCCATGTCATACTTTGTAGCTGGACCCCTAAGTTACTGTGCAAAGTTTACCAAATATTTGCGCTTGCATCTGTGGCTTTAACTTCCCTCTGTTGTTTTTTATTACACACACTTTCCTTCCCTGCATCAGAGATATCTGTGGTACTAACTGAGCTGTGATTAATTACAAAACTGGATTTAAATTGTCAAATAATTCCATATAGACAACATGTGGCAGAGACTTCTAAGACAAGCTAACTTAATCTTGGTATAAAATATGGACTTAAAAGAAAAACATGTCATCACTTCTAACCTATACCACCAGTTGCGTGCCCTTTGTAACAATCTGCCTTCCTCTCCAGTGTTTCCTGACTATCTGCATCCACCTTCAGCCAGGCTGCATTGAAGCTTTTTAAAGCCACAATGCATTCAGTTATTAGTAAGTACAGAGAAATGCCAGCTCATAATAAGCCAAGATGAAATATTTAAATATCCACTATTTTTGTCAGTTCTGAAAATGATGAAAGCTTCCCAATTCTATTATATAAGCAGTTCCATGCCTTTGGTTCAACATTGCGAATCTGCAAGCAACTGTTATTAACTGTTTTTCTATATTAAAGGTTATGTAATCAGGAGTCTGTAGAGGACTTTGTTTGACTGTAAATAGCAAATTTTTCTCAGCAGTTTTCACTCTGAATCACTCATATTCTCCACTGGTTCTGCTGGCATAATATCCCTTGCAAACACACTGGAGGTACCTCACTCAAGAGTAAAATATACAACATACATCAGAAACATACATTGTTGCCTGGAAAGAAGGGTTTTCCTCAAATTATTGCTCTATATATTGTCTTTTCTAGTCATTTGCCATGAAGGGAACTCAGGAGTCAGTAAGGAGAGAAGAAAGCAGTCCATTAAAATCACTGGCAGGAATAACAACGAAAACAAGTGTAGTAAAATTAAAATGCAAATTAAACCATATGCAGACAATATGTGTGCTTGTGCCCACATGCTTGCATATGTGAGCACACAAAGAGCTATGTCTGTGCATTCATGGACTAGTGCTTATAAATTCAAAAGGACAGCTAATTTAATATCTTGACTGTAAATGAATTTGCAACAGTTACCTTTCTTGTGACAGTCAATTGCTAGGTATGTATATGATCTGCCTATGTGAAGAGGTGATAGCAGGGCACAAAGGTCTGCAAAGATGTTCAAGTAGGTCCTGGAGAGCGCAGTTCACATACCAACAGCAGACCAGGTCATCCACGTAGCATGCCTCAAAATGAGCTCACGTGTGTCTGGTCATTGCTATGGTCACGATACAGTTCTAGCATCTATATTTCCTAAAGAGGAATGAGTCCATTACCAATGCACATCTTGAAGATGGGGCAATAACATGAGATACAGGGCTAAACCAGAATAAGAATACCCTTAATGACTCAAAGCCTCACAAGATTCCTCCAGCACAGCAGGCTGTAATATTCAGGATTTCATTGCCCTGATTGATTTCTCACTCGTTGGAGCAATTACAGTAAATTTGAAGGAAGGGAATGCTGCCACCACGTTCTCCTAAACAGATCATCCTCCTGCCTTCTCAATTAAAAAGCAAGCAATGCACCTCTGAGGCACAAATATTGCAAAATTTTTGCATTTCCAGAAATCTGAGTTGAAGCAAATTTAGAAGTTCTGTTGATCACTAAGATCTTTTTTTGCTTTTTAAAAGACTGTGTTTTGTTCCTGTAGGATGTTGAACCTTTATTGTGTGCTGCTGCTGTTGATTGTGCATTATGATGGAATGTAGAGGATGCCAAGCTGCTGCATGTTGCCAATTAAGATTCTTCATTTTCTTCTCAGATGTTAGAACATGACCTGATTAGCCCTGCTAGTTAACAGAGTTGAGCTTCTGTGACATATCTTATTAAAGAACTAGTGTTTGACATTCAGAGGAAAGAACCATATCCCTCAAAGATCAGGGAAATTTTTTGAAGTCCATTGACAACACGGAAAATTAGGAGAAAAAATTAGGTGTGTTAGGGGAAATGCTTCCAGACTGTTTTCTGTCTTTAAGTTTCTCATGCCTGCTCATACACTGCAATAAGAAACAATTAACACAGCACAAACTCCAACTTAGAACCTAACAGTTCAGTAGATGTCTATTTTTCAGTTACAACAGTTTTGCATAGTAGAATTTGCTTCAGTAGAATTATCTGCAAATTGTTAAGGCTTAACACAGTAGGGAAAGATTTTTTTCCATCTAGGATTCCTCAGTAATGTTATCAAATAAGTAGAAGCGAGAAAGTGCTTTCTTAAGAACTACTGTGCTTTGTCAGCTAGAAAAGAGCCGTGTATTATTTATGGAAAGCAAACAATATGTAATCTGAGTGAAGGCAACTGACATGAAGGATGGTAGATGAAGTGCCAGATTAAGTCTGAGCTTTGAAAATGCTTCAGTATGTCAGTTAGGTAAATTGTATACAATTCCCAGAAGATAGCTTTACAAGTACAACTGTACAAGTTTTACTTTAGATTTTAATTTCAAGTAGTGGTCACTCATATTGAGGCAGTATCAGAAAAATTTATTTCTAAAGCACTTCTGTGTCCTACAAAGGCAGCAGTTGCCCCTCCTCACCTCATCCAAAGACATACACATACCTATTACACGTCTGTTGTCAGTGTCTTGTTCTGCACCAGCAACATGAAAGAATAACTAGAGTGATGGGCAAAAGAGCAGGTTCTCCAGCTGAGAAAAGGAATGTTTTGGAAGCAGAGCTGCATACACAAAAACTTAGCCTGGAGATAGGTGTTAAAGTAAGTTTTTTGAAAGTGACAGTAAAAGTGCAGTGCCCATAAATGGCGGGCCAGATGGATTTCTCTCTGCTTTCACAGGTTATGCCTCAAATACCACGATGCATATGTATTTGGTGTGTGAGGTGATTTTCTTTCTGAGTGCAATATACTCCTAGTTGTTACATCCAAACCTTTTGGTATTGATAACGCCATAGATAGAATGCAAGTTTGCCAGGCATTGAGATGACAAGTTTACACTTTGTTGACAAAGGTGTCTGTTTCTTCTAGTTTTATCCTTATGTTTACCTCAGACAGCCTGCAATACACTTGCCCGTACTGAACTGCACTTTCAGTGTGAGCATACCCATGTCAAACAGAACTGAGAAGACTATGTGCTTTAGGCTCATGGAGAACGCTTACTGCACCCAGTGAAAGGGAGGAGGACTTGTTCTACCAGGAAGTTTAAACCTCTAGGTGCAACCCCTTGTCTGGGTACCTTTTCTAGCCAGTTGGGGGAGACGGCTACCTTCAGAGGATGATTCTGTATGCCATCTTTAGTGGGGAGCAAAGCAGTGCCTTTTCTTCCCGATTGCCTGCAGAAACAGTTAGGACAACCTGCAAAAGTAGATACTTAACTTGTGATTGGCTGGAGAGAGGTGAGTTGAATGCTTTCCTGAGCATGCTCACACAGTGCATTAGTGCAGAATAGCAAAGTCTCCTAAAAATTCTTACCCCAGCATTCCATGCAGTAAATTCCCCATAGAGAAACACAATCTGACCCTTTGGGAGTCCAACAGGTGAGAATAAAAGCCAACAACAAGAAAAAAAATCCCATCAGCCCATATATTATGATGTGTACGTGTGGAATTATTGGGGGTTTTTTTGGTGCAGTTTAGGATGTCCTCACCTCTGCCCTTCCAAACGTTTTTTGAAAATAATCCTTGCTCCTGGAGCTAGCTTTGCAGAGTTGTGTAGGATTGCAGTGATGTAGATTGTATTCTGCTAGAACTTTCTAGACTGAGTTGCACTCCAAACACCCGCAGACTTGCACTAGAAATTTGAGGCTCATAAGTCTCAGTGTAACTTTTCATAGTGGGATAACAGAACCTGCATCACTCGCATGCTTTTATATATTAAACTCCTTTTAGCTTAAGTCTGGGTCCTGAAGTTGCTGTTGTTACCAGTCTTTTCCTATAAAGTTACTGTAACTGAAAGTAGAAATGCTGAAGGAGCAGGTAATTAGTGTGCTTACTGTGGGAGGGAACAAACAAAAGAAAAACAAAAGGAGCTATAGCTTTCTGTGTAACCATGAAGGAGGGAAAAACAAAGCCCTTTTTATGTACTTTAGGGAGGTTCGTCACATTGTGTTTTGGTAACACGAGTGTTCTCAAGAGAAAAAAGAGACAGGAATGTACAAGGTTCTGCCTTCAGACTCCTACTGAGAAATAATGGAAGTATAACTAATTAAGGACCTGATCAAGGGCCCATTGAAGCCAAGTGAAGGCCTCCCATTGATTTCAACAGACCTTGGATCAGCTCTAAATGCATGTATTGTAAATATGACTGCATTAAAAGCAGTGAGCTGATGTCTGCTTTCAGTCAGGTCTGGCTGCACTAATGTTGTGCTGCATCAGAGCTGGCTCAAAACTTACCTGGAGCTTCATAGGATCAAAGGTTAGTACTCCAAAATGGAGAGCTCAAACAAAGTTACTTTTAATCCGAGAAAGGTAAATGAGCAAAGCTGGTAGAGAGAGGCCTTGGGGAAAGCTGTGGTGAGCCAAGCTTGCTGCTGCTTCTGCTCCTGCGTGGATGAAAGAAATGAGTACCTCAGCAAGAATTTCCCTCTACTTGGCAGTGGTGGGACCATGCCTGGAACACGATCTCCAGATCTGGACTCCTCAGTACAAGGGAGATATGAGGATATCCTAGAGATAGTCCAATGAAGGGCCACATAGATAATTAAGAGACTGGAGCATCTCTGCTGTGAGGAAGGGCTGAGAAAGATGGGTTTATTTAGCCTAGAAAACAGAAGGCTCAGGGGGACACCTTATCAATGTATATAAATACCTGAAGAGAGGATGTAAAGAGGATGAAGCCATGCTATTTTCAGTGGTACCCTGTGACAGGGCACAGTGTGAAACACAGGATGCTTTGTCTGAATATTAGGAAACACTTTTTCACTGTGATGATGACCGAGAGCTGGTTGTGGAGTCTTTCAACCTTGGAAATATTCAAACGTCATCAGGACAAAGTCCTGGGCAAGCAGTTCTAGGCAGACCTGTTTGAGCAGGGGATTGGACCAGACGACCTCCAGAAATGCCTTCCAGTCTCATCCATTCTGTGATTCTGTGAACTTGTCCCCATCTTCTCAGGCATAACCATCTCAACTCAGCAGCCTGAATTTCCAGAGTTCTGTGTAGACCAAGCTGCAAGACAACAATTTTGAAATTCCCACTAATCTGTTGTTTACTTCTACTGTGCACTCACAGCCAATCCTGCACTCACTGATAGCAGTGATCTTTCTACCACACTGTTCAAGTATCTCTTGTTCATTTGAAAAGACTGAAAGCTAATGACTCTATGGCACTTTTGTTGTTTGCTTTTTTTTTTTGTAACTCAGAATCTTGACTAGTTTGGTGCTAAATGGTTTGTAGAGAACAGAAAATCTGTAATTGCATTGTATATTAGTCCTCAGATTCCAAAAATGCTTTTTGAACCTTTGGCCATTTTCTAGTACATTATCTTAACTCTTAGTGAACAAGTATTCCACCAACTTTCCCGGTATGGGCTCACCTACATACGCCTGTGCCTGAGGCCACTCTCTAAAGGCTGTGACACAGCTGAATAGAAGAGTTGATATCATAGGAATATCATATAAAAAACCCAAACAAATCTAGTTTGAAAGGCTATTTGCAGTTCACATAGGAGTGTGGAGAACCAAACCTTTGGTTTCCAGTGCTCTGTGGTGTGTTACTCCTCTTTTGACATCTTTTTAAAAGCGTAAGTCTCTGAATTGTCTGAGTGCCTTTCTGCACACACTGCTGCAGAGCAACCACACTTTTTCCCTATCCCAAAACATAAATAAATAAAAGCAATATCTGTTTACTCTCTTGTATTCTGAGTCAGTAGATTAGACTTAGAGAAAAAATGTAATGTGATACGTTAACATTCAGGAAAAAAAAATTAGACTCACTCATGCATAAGCAAAATAACACAGCATACAGTTCTTTCTGTTCTTAATTCTACAATCAGCAAGAAAACTGTCACATGAGAAATTATCTAGGACGAAAAAATGTATCTACTTAACATTACTATATAGTAATTCTATAAAATGCATGTTCTTTTCCTGCAGAAAGGGGATTAGTAAACAGAGAATAAGAATTATTAAGTCAGACCCATTACTACACAACTTAACACCGTGGACTCTGCAAGCTTTTAACATTCTCTTCAGCCTACTAGATGAACAAAGTTAAATCAGTGGACTCTAGTGCAATGGCAAATATTTTAAATATCTGAAGTGTTGGAATTCCACATGCCAGACAAGTCAGATATAATCCTCTGTTCTCTAGTTCTAATCAAAATAAAAGCATATCCTCAGTTACAGCCGGAAAACAAAGACACAGGCATGAACATAAGAGCACACATTATGCGAGCTGAGAAGAAAATCAGCCTTCCCAATGACTAATAAAAAAAGGAAAAACAGAAGCAGAAGTCAATCTGAATCCTTTTTTTCCTATTCTACCAATTGGTAATGAAAAGTATGGCTGCATGCAAAACCTGCCTTATAAAGATGCAGTATGTGACCAAGACTAGACTTACTCTGATAGGAAAACAGATGTGACCAATAGCTGACTTTTACAGGATGAGTTAAAGGCAGAGGAAATAACTGATTTCAGATTGTCATTGTTTTTACGGATGTTTCCTCCAGGTTAACTTGTAGCATTGCCTTAAATTTGTTCAGATTAACTCCTTAGGTACTATTTTACATGTATTTTCTCTTTAATCAATGATATATTACACAGAATCACAGAATGTTAAGGGTTGGAAGGGACCTCAAAAGATCATCTAGTCCAGCCCTCCTGCCAGAGCAGGGTCACCTACAGTAGATTGCACAGGAACACGTTCAGGAAGGTTTTGAATGTCTGCAAAGAAGAGATAACCTCCCTGGGCAGCCTGTGCCAGTGCTCTGTCACCCTCACAGTGAAAAACTGTTTTCTAATATTTTTGTGGAACCTCCTATGTTCCAGCTTGAACCAATTGCCGCTTGTCCTGTCACTGGACACCACTGAAAAGAGCCTGGCTCCATCCTCCTGACACTTCCTCTTGACATATTTAGAAACATTTATGAGGTCACCCCTCAGCCTCCTCTTCTCCAAGCTAAAGAGACGCAGCTCCTTCAGCCTTTCCTCATAAGGGAGATGTTCCACTCCCTTCATCATCTCAGTGGCTCTGTGCTGGACTCTCTCAAGCAGTTCCCTGTCTCTCTTGAGCTGAGGGGCCCAGAACTGGACCCATTACTATTACCTTGCTATCACCAATAGAAATCCAACTTTGCCTTGTAATGTGTGAGTCAATCATAATATTGCTCTGCATGAGGTGACAATGCAGTTTGGATCTTGGTATCATTAAGCGGCCATTCAAATCAGATAGATAGATAGACAGAAAGACAGATAGGTAGACACACTGGTATCTATAGGCATACAAATATATGTATCTTTCATTGTGAAGAAGCATGTGACAAGAATCTTTATATTAAATCTGTGTTGCAAATGTTGGGTTTAGATATCCTTGCTCTGTGTTTACGTAGATCTGTTCAAGCTCAGCGTAGTCAATGCAAACATCTCTCCTGAGCTTAGCTTCCATGGGAGAGTAAAAAGAGAACCATAGCAACAAAAGAAGAGGAGAGATGCTAACAAGAAAAAATTGAGAGAGATGCATTTCTAAAGTGTTGTCTCCCCAGAAAGACACAGAGCTATTCTTCACAGGGACATGAAAACTCCTCCTTTCAGAGACATGAGAACTTTTCAGAAAATGTTCATAGAGCACCAAGAGTTCTTAAAAAACAAGTACATTTACAAAAGAGATCTCCCCAGATCAGAGACAGTAAAATTGCAAATAGGTAGTTTTTCAGACTCTTTTAGAGGCTTGTGCAATGTATTGATTTAAAATAAAATGAAATAAACTCCTCTAGATGAGTTCCAGCACTATGCTTCTGAATGCATGTAAAAAGATAAAAGAAACAGTATCTTTCATACCATTGTTTCCCCATTTTCTGACTAGAAGACTAGAAGATGCTTTGGGATAGAAACAGGGTTTTGGGATACAAAACAGGTCTTAGTGCAATTGTCTTGGGACTAGAGTTCTTAAAACCCCAAAAATTTGGAAAAGAGAAGGTCCTTGTTTTATCCAAATTGAATTATTTATCCACAATCCAAATCAGTTGATTTATTTTTAGATATAATTGAACATCTTAGGGCACTCAGGGTAAAGATTGGTTTCTATTCCTGCCAGTTATTTGGCTCAGAGCCTAAAGAGATCACTTCTGGACGAAAATAAGACAGATATTTCGAAGTTCCATATTACTTCTGAAATCTTTGGTTATTAGGAAGTATTGCTGACATTTGCTACTATTAAATTTTAATTTGTCCAACTTGAAAAAATTAATATTTTAACCTGATAATTTTCCAATAAGCAAGAAAAATGAAGAATACGATGTTGGGCAATTGATAAGGACTGACAAACACATGAATTCAGAATACAATTTTGCTGATACACACCGAAGAAAAACAGCAAGCAACATTTGTCAAGACTGTGTCATCATTTGTATTGGCTATTTTTACACTGGTTAGAGATATGACAATTTGTTGACATATCTGTCCTAACAGGATATCCTGGGACAGAAACATCCACTCTAACAAGAACACAGTTCTAAAAGATGATACCTCTTTTCACTTGAGACACATGAAGTTCTCACAGAGATGATACCTCTTACTACAACTCCAGAGGCTATTTTCCCCTGAAATGTGAAAGTACTCTGACAGTAGTAAAGCGATCCTTATGTAAATATAGCCATTAAAATAAAATATGTAACACATACAGTGCAGCAATATCCTGAAAACTTCTCAAAATACATTTCAAAACCATTTCTCAACACTGGAAATAAATACTTTGTGTTACTTGCAGCATGGTTTACAGGTCCCTTTTTGAAGAATGTGTATTTCTAGTACGAAAAAGAGTAACGATAGAACCGTTGCATGGTACTTATACATTATCATTTGGAGCAGTTTAATCTCTGTGTCTTTACTGTTCTTCAGGGGGAAAAAAGAAAAAAATGCCCATTTTTTAAGGTGTTTATGTTCCAGAAGAAATAGATGTGTCCCACAAATTACTTTCAGAACTGGCTGGTTGTCTACTCCTGTTCATTTCTCAGTGCCACTACCTGCCTAGATGAAATTTCTGCCAGTATCCATATGTTCTCCAGACAGGTCAGTGGTTTTTGTAATGTGACACAGTGCTTTCCAGGCTGTCAGGGGGTGAAAGAACAGTGAAAAGAGACCACAAATAGAAGGTGCCTTTTCTGATCAGTGCAGCCCACAAGGTTAAACCAAAGTAATACCCTTCTGAGCAATCCCGAAGGAGTTAAATAATTCACAAGGACTGGCAGACAAATGAATGAATTCCCTGCAGGTAGCTCAGCAACTCAATCTGGGGAACTCCTAAAAGGAGATTGGGTATCTTCATGGGTTACAGCCTATTTGAAGAAAGCGATGAATGGCAATAGAGGCCATAAAATCTCCCCTGTCTCACCTTCCTCTTTCAATTTCCATTCCTGATAGACTGTACACATATTAACAGCTTTCTCTGTCTTTGAAGGGTATGTATTTCTGGCAAGGATATATACTTTTCTGTCAATGTTTACAGAACATTTTGTTCTGCACCATGTATACACATGCTGCTGGATCCTATCTCTACTATACATTCAAACACCACACATAAGATTGCCATCACACAATGTATCTTGAGCTGTCCCAATGAGCAGAAAAAGTCCAAACTGTGATGTAAAAAAAAAATTGACAATTTACTAATTCTTATCCAGTATCACCTGGATTGGTCTTTCTGTAACAAGAGGCACACCAGGGGAGAAAAACACTGAAGTACCTGTTCCCCACCTCTTCAAATCCATTCGTTTATCCATCTGCACCTGCTCTTAATAACCTCATGGAGGCCTGTCATTTCAGGAACATCTATCCATAATGGAAATATTCTATCAATACATATCCTCATGCCCTTCCCCATTATGCTGCCACAAAACAACTTCAGTGGCATTTAGCCACCTGCTTAAACAGGTGTGCAATTGCTTTCCTGACTAGAGATGTTTTGTAGTATTGCTACCTTAGTCCGTGTTGAAGGGTGGCAAGCAGATGAATAGGTTTTGTCAAGAATCACCAATAATCTTCAGCTTAGCCAAAAATACTACAGCCCTAAGTGTGGTTTGTACAATCACCAACAGGCCATCTCAGGAACTGGAACAAAGGCACTTATATTATTGCAGAAGAAGAAAGAAAACAGTGTTAAAAGGAATTAATTAATGCATGTTTTACATGAAACTGGTACTCTCATTCTACTACTGAATTACTTCATGTGGGTATGGACAAAATGAAAAATCAAGCTCAATTTTCTTGAGTAATGTAAAATATGAGACATCCTTTTAAAAAATTAAAATTACAATTTTCTAATCAGGAAGGTTACACAGTGAATTGTTCTCCAAGTGCTATCACATTCAGAGTAAGGGGGACATAACTTTATACTTTTATCAGAAGATAGAGGGCTGTTGCAAAATAAGAAACTTAAAAAGCTGCACAGCAACAGAAAGTTGTGTGAGCAAGGCTCCACGCAATACATTTAAATTTAAATTGTACTCTGATTAAAATATTTATCCCATACCTAGAAGCTTGTAACTTAACCAAATACAGCAAAGACAACTGAAATCGTGCCCCAGGGGTGATCATATTGACTGTTGTGGCTTACCAAGACCTTCATGGAAGCTATTTAACTTTGATAAATCACAGAACTGTCACTGTTTGAACCCTTGCAGGTGCATATTCTGCACCATCTATGGGCAATTCTCTGGGCAGCAGAAGGCACAAATTCCTGTGGAACTGTCCCATGTGAATTCTTCATTGCCTAGCAGTAAGTTCAGTCCAAGCAGTGGCTCCTCCTCAGGTGCCAATTTTCAAAACATTTTCAATAAATTAATGTTATTGAAACCACCTACCACTCTGACAAATGTGGTTGAAATTGATCTCAAAACTGTTGAAATGTTGTTAGAAAAGGGGAAGAAAGACATTATAGTCACAACAGACATGTTTCAGTAATAAATCTGAATAAAAAAGAATTATAGCCCTGGGGTCATTTATCAATAAATTTTATTTTAAAATGTCTGAATTAAAAAAAAAAAAAAAACACACAGATTGTGTAGAAAAAGGTATTAACATCAATGTCTCCAAATAGAAGAAATCAAGCATTTTTTTTCAGTCACCTCAAATACCAAACCTTGCTGTAGTGTCTCCATTAAAGCGCAAAGAAGTCACCAGTTTACATTTTCCTTCAGCTCTGCCAGAAAAGACCAGTGATTCATCCATCTAACTGCCATTGTTTAGTCTAGCTAAAAAAAAAAAAAAGAAAATGAAAAAAATAAGAATTACTTTTATTCACCTGTCCACATAATCTATTTGAACCTGAACATTGTCTCATTTCTGGAGTGATTCTTGTCTGCAATCCTCCCTATTAAGCTGTTTTTATACTCCTCCATGAAACAAGTGGAAACATCTTGGACCTTCACTTTCTAAAGCTAAACTCGAAAAGCTCAGTTCATTCACCTTTTCTTCTAACATTATGCACTAACCCATCAAACAGTGTCCAGTCTCACGAGATATATCTGAATAGGCTGCCACCCTTCACACACCACATCTTACACTAATAGCAGTTCAAGACCCAACACAGCACCACCATGTTAGCACAGCACTGTGTCCAAGCCAACAAACCCCGCTCCTCAGCAGGCTGACTGCCTCCTCTTGGAGATCCTGCCATGCTTACACATCCATTCTGCTTCCAATCTCCAAAATGAGGCTGCGCTCTGCTGTGCAAACCACCTCACTTTGTATAATTCATGTGGGTTTCTTTAGCCTTTCCATGCCTTTGAGCTCCTTTAAGCATTTCTACCTCCACAAGATATTTCCTCTCCCCTATCTGGCATTGTCCCCACATTGTCCCTCTCCCCCAGTTCATGAAACATCATCTGGTTCTTCTGAGGGTGGGTGATTTCCACAGCAAACAACCTGATAATCTCTTGATAGAATAGGCCTTGAGAAAGAGTTCAAGGTTTCAGCTAAATCATTAAAATCAGCACCAGCAATAAAAAGGTGGAAAGGGGTAGTAAATGAAACACCTACTTTGTAAATGAACACCTACTTTGCTTCAGTCTTCAGCAGTGGAACAATCTATCACCTGGACATCCAGCCTCATAAGCTGGGAGACAGGGAGGGAGAACAGGATGAGGTCATCATGATTAAAGAGGAGGTCGTCAGTGACCTTCTACGCCACTTGGATGCACATAAATCTATGGGACCAGATGGGTTACACCCTAGGGTGCTGAAAGAGCTGGCAGATGTGCTTGCCAAGCCACTTTCCATTATTTATCTGAAGCCCTGGATAACTGGGGAGGTCCCAATGGACTGGA